>NC_037676.1:55909565-56102593 GCF_003255815.1 Theropithecus gelada
TAGGTCTGCTTGCTGCAGAGATGAGTTCAATTCCTGGATATCCTTGTTAACTTTCTGTCTCGTTGATCTGTCTAATGTTGACAGTGGGGTGTTGAAGTCTCCCATTATTATTGTATGGGAGTCTAAGTCTCTTTGTAAGTCTCTAAGGACTTCCTTTATGAATCTGGGTGCTCCTGTATTGGGTGCATATATATTTAGGATAGTTAGCTCTTCCTGATGAATTGATCCCTTTACCATTATGTAATGGCCTTCTTTGTCTCTTTTGATCTTTGACGGTTTAAAGTCTGTTTTATCAGAAACTAGGATTGCAACCCCTGCTTTCTTTTGATTTCCATTTGCTTGGTAGATCTTCCTCCATCCCTTTATTTTGAGCCTATGCGTGTCTCTGCATGTGAGATGGGTCTTCTGAATACAGCAAACTGATGGGTCTTGACTCTATCAAATTTGCCAGTCTGTGTCTTTTAATTGGACCATTTAGTCTGTTTAAATTTAAGGTTAATATTGTTATGTGTGAAGTTGATCCTGTCATTATGATAGTAGCTGGTTAGTTTGCTCGCTAGTTGATGCAGTTTTTCCTAGCATCGATGGTCTTTACATTTTGGCATGTTTTTGCAATGGCTGGTACCTGTTGTTCCTTTCTGTGTTTAGTGCTTCCTTCAGGGTCTCTTGTAAGGCAGGCCTAGTGGTGACAAAATCTCTAAGCATTTGCTTATCTGTAAAGGATTTTATTTCTCCTTCACTTATGAAATTTAGTTTGGCTGGATATGAAGTTCTGGGTTGAAAGTTCTTTTCTTTAAGAATGTTGAATATTGGCCCCCACTCTCTTCTGGCTTGGAGAGTTTCTGCCCAGAGATCTGCTGTTAGTCTGATGGGCTTCCCTTTGTGGGTAACCCGACCTTTCTCTCTGGCTGCCCTTAACATTTTTTCCTTCATTTCAACTTTGGTGAATCTGGCAATTATGTGTCTTGGAGTTGCTCTTCTCAAGGAGTATCTTTGTGGCGTTCTCTGTATTTCCTGGATTTGAATGTTGGCCTGCCTTACTAGGTTGGGGAAGTTCTCCTGGATGATATCCTGCAGAGTGCTTTCCAACTTGGTTCCATTTTCCCCCTCACTTTCAGGCACCCCAATCAGACATAGATTTGGTCTTTTTACATAATCCCATACTTCTTGCAGGCTTTGTTCATTTCTTTTTCTTCTTTTTTCTTTTGGTTTCTCTTCTCACTTCATTTCATTCATTTGATCCTCAATCGCTGATACTCTTTCTTCCAGTTGATCGAGTTGGTTACTGAAGCTTGTGCATTTGTCACGTATTTCTCGTGTCATGGTTTTCATCTCTTTCATTTCGTTTATGACCTTCTCTGCATTAATTACTCTAGCTATCAATTCTTCCACTTTTTTTTCAAGATTTTTAGTTTCTTTGCGCTGGGTACGTAATTCCTCCTTTAGCTCTGAGAAGTTTGATGGACTGAAGCCTTCTTCTCTCATCTCATCAAAGTCATTCTCCGTCCAGCTTTGATCCATTGCTGGCGATGAGCTGCACTCCTTTGCCGGGGGAGATGTGCTCTTATTTTTTGAATTTCCAGCTTTTCTGCCCTGATTTTTCCCCATCTTTGTGGTTTCATCTGCCTCTGGTCTTTGATGATGGTGATGTACTGATGGGGTTTTGGTGTAGGTGTCCTTCCTGTTTGATAGTTTTCCTTCTAACAGTCAGGACCCTCAGCTGTAGGTCTGTTGGAGATTGCTTGAGGTCCACTCCAGACCCTGTTTGCCTGGGTATCAGCAGCAGAGGCTGCAGAAGACAGAATATTGCTGAATAGTGAGTGTACCTGTCTGATTCTTGCTTTGGAAGCTTCCTCTCAGGGGTGTACTCCACCCTGTGAGGTGTGGGGTGTCAGACTGCCCCTAGTGGGAGATGTCTCCCAGTTAGGCTACTCAGGGTTCAGGGACCCACTTGAACGGGCAGTCTGTCCCTTCTCAGATCTCAACCTCCGTGTTGGGAGATCCACTGCTCTCTTCAAAGCTGTCAGACAGAGTCGTTTGCGTCTGCAGAGGTTTCTGCTGCTTTTGTTGTTATTTAGTTGTGCCCTGTCCCCAGAAGTGGAGTCTACAGAGACAGGCAGGTTTCCTGGAGCTGCTGTGAGCTCCACCCAGTTCGAGCTTCCCAGCGGCTTTGTTTACCTACTTAAGCCTCAGCAATGATGGGCGCCCCTCCCCCAGCCTCGCTGCTGCCTTGCGGTTAGATCGCAGACTGCTGTGCTAGCAATGAGGGAGGCTCCGTGGGCGTGGGACCCTCACGGCCAGGTGTGGGATACAATCTCCAGGTGTGCCTGTTTGCTTAAAGCGCAGTATTGGGGTGGGAGTTACCCAATTTTCCAGGTGTTGTGTGTCTCAGTTCCCCTGGCTAGGAAAAGGGATTCCCTTCCCCCTTGCGCTTCCCAGGTGAGGTGATGCCTCGCCCTGCTTCAGCTCTCGCTGGTCGGGCTGCAGCAGCTGACCAGCACCGATTGTCCGGCACTCCCTAGTGAGATGAACCCAGTACCTCAGTTGAAAATGCAGAAATCACCGGTCTTCTGTGTCGCTCGCGCTGGGAGTTGGAGACTGGAGCTGTTCCTATTCGGCCATCTTGCTCTGCCCCCAAGTCCTGTGTATCTTATTAATGTCCCTGCTTTGCGCAGTGCCTGGGGAAGAGGGGCAAGATACTGGAAAATAGGATCTACATGACTTGGTAAGTTGAAGACATGTTGACAGTGAGTCACAAGGTTGTGAACCTTAATGGCAGGATGCTGTGCTCCCGACTGTGGTCACAGGGAAGCCACAGAGATGTCTAGATGAGAAGTGAGCCTGACTTGCTGAGATCAGGGGAGTAGCAACACTCATACTAAACCTAAGAAAGATCACAGTCAACAGTTTGGCGGCCAAATATGAAGCAAGAAACACAGAGTAGAGGGAAGCTTTAGAGTACAGCCTTGAGGTGAAGGAAGAGGAAGAACCGGGAGCAGACAGAGCCAGAAGAGAGCCTGGATCAAGCAGCATCCTGGAAACCAGAATCTGAAGGCCAAGAAAGACGTCCTGTACCATATCACAAAAGGCTTAAGGGACAGTGGGGAAAAGCAATTGATTCTGTGCCTGGGAGGTGATTGGTGATGTCTGAGGGAGCACTTGCAATAAAGCAGTAATCCCCAACCTTGCGTTGTTCACTGTATTCTCTTGGAAATTTAAGAAGTTTCATGCCTCAAGTCCATCCCATCCCTCATCTAACAAGCCTGGGCTAAGATCTGGACATCAGGATTTTTAAAGCTTCTCAGGAAATTCTAATGAGTTGCCTGGCTAAGGTTGAGAATCATAGCAGTAGAACATTGACAGAAGAAGCCAAATTACCTGAATTAAGAAGAATATATCGGGAAGGTGCCGGCCTTGTGCAAAGCAGTGCTCCTCAGATGCGAGGGTGCATCAGAATTACCCGCAGAGCTTGTCCACCACAAAGGGCTGGGCTTCAGCCTCACTCACCCAGAACTTCTGATTGAGTAGCTCTGAGTGGGGACCCAGGAATTTGCATCTCTAACAAATTCCTAAGTGATGCTGATGCTTCTGGTCTGGAAATCACACCATGAGACTCACTGGTATAGAGATTATGCTTTCAAAAACTTTAGTAGTGAGAAAATAAGAAAAACATTGTAGTCAGTGGATGGGAAGATTGACTCAAAAAATTTGCCTCTGTAAAACAGCCTAAAATCTGTTACTCACTGGTTCAGCAGACTGAGGGAAATCATTTCACCCAGTCCCGTTCGATGGTGCCTTACCTCACTATCACCTGGGAAACCTCAAAGACATGCCCATGTTCAGGCTTCACTCACAGAGATTCTGGTTTTCTGACCTGATTTGGGATCCAGGGTTTTATTTATTTTTTATTTTTTATTTTTAGAGACACAGTCTTCCTATGTTGCCTGGGCTGGAGTGCCGTGGCTATTCACAGGTGTTATCATTGTGCACTGCAGCCTCACTTGGGCTCAAGTAATCCTCCTGCCTCAGCCTCCCCAGTAGGTAGGACTTAGAGGCACATTTCACCATGCTTGGTGGTGTTGGACATTTTTTAAAGCTCATTAATTCAACTTACCAGTCTCACTTTTCTTGATGAATAATAAGAATCATATCACTGTGTGGTCAATTTTCTTATTTAAAAACTAAAGGTAAATTATACTTAATGGTGAAAGATTCCCAAGAGTGGGAACAAGACAAGGACGTGTGCTGTCCCCACTCTTGTTAACAGAATGCTTGACATTCTGGTCAGTGAGTAAGGCAAGAAAAGAAACTAAATAGCATATATATCAGAAAGGGAGAAATAAAATTGTTTCTATGTGCAGATGACATGACTGTCTCCATAGAAAATCCCAAGAATTCTTTTTTTAAAACTATTAAAACTAATAAGTGAGTTCAGCAGGATTGTAGGATACAAAATCAACGTTAAACATTAATTATATTTCTTCATACTAGCAATGAACATATGGAAACCAAAAATTAAAAACACAGTACCATCTATATTCACCCAAAGAAAGTGAAATACATAGGTAGTATAAATCTACCAAAACAATATATAGATTCTTATGCTAAAAATTACAAACTGCTAATAAAAAACAAAGAAGACCTGAATAAATGAAAATACAAATTACGTTTACAAATTAGAATACTCAACATCATAGAGATGTCCATTTTCCCCAAATTGATACACAGGTCTAAAGCATTTTCTATCAAAATCTAAGCAAACTGTTGTAGATATTGACAAGATTATCCCATAATTTATATAGAAAAGCAAAAAACCAAAAACCTAGAATCTCTACAATTTTGAAAACAAAGAATAAAGTAGGGAAAATGAGTTTACCCAATTTCAAGAATTACTGTATAGTACTGATAATCAAGATTGTGTAGTATTTGTGAAAAGATAGACAAAGATCAATGAAACATAATAAAAAAAAATGTAGGCCTAAACAAATGAGCCAATTTATTTTTGGAAACGGTGCAAAAGTAAATCAGTGGGAGAAAGATAGTCTTTTTAACAAATTGTCCTGGAGGAGCTGGACATTTATAGACAAAAAGAAATCAATAACCTCAATATAAATCTCACACATTATACAGAACTTAACTCAAATTGGATCATGGACTGAAGTGTAAAATGTAAGAAAAAAATAGAAGAGACATCATAGAAAACGGTGCAGTAGAGAGGACCAAGGTTTAGTTTCCTCATTGAAGCAACCATTAAGTTGGCAAAAAAAAAAAAAAAAAGGAGAGAGAAAGAGAGAAACAAGAGAAACAACTTTTTCAGGACTTAGTAAATATAATTTTAAAGAGTCAGGTGGGGCACGGTGGCTCACGCCTCCCTTTGGGAGGCTGAGGGGGGTGGAACACCTGAGGTCAGGAGTTCAAGACCATCTTGGCCAACATGGTGAAACCCCGTCTCTACTAAAAATACAAAAATTAGCCAGGCATGGTGGGTCGCACCTGTAATCCCAACTTGGGAGGCTGAGGCAGGAGAAGCTCTTGAATCCAGCAGGCAGAGGGTGCAGTGAGCCAAGATCACTCCATTGCACTCCAGCCTGGGCGACAGAGCAAGATTCCATAAAAAGAAAAGAAAAAAAAAATACAGAGAAGTCCGAAATAAATAGAAAATGGTTACTAAATTTTGGCATTTGGGGAAAACTCTGTTGGGTCACAAACTTACTGCTAAAATAACCGAAAAGAGATCAGTGACTACAGATGACAAGGAATGCAATCTTTGCCAAAATAGTTTAGAAAGGTCATTAAACAAATGGACTACTGCAGCCCTCAACAAGAACCAACAGCAAATGATGGGGAGGGCAAAAATTTGATTTCCATACTTACCACATGATAACATTCAAAATGTCCAGTTTTCAGCAATTACAAGGCATAAAAAGAAACAGAAAAGTATGACTCGTATGCAGGAAAAAAATCAAAAAGAAATGGACAGAAACCACTCCTGAAGAAGCCCAGACATTAGACTTCTTAGACAAAGACTTTAAATCAACTGTCTTAAACATGCTCAAAGAACTAAAGAGAACTAAAGGCAAATAACCAAAGGAAACAAAGAGAATGATGTGTGAACAAATAGATAATACTAATAAAGGGAACCAAATAAAAAATGTTGTGCTAAAAAGCACAATAACTGAAATAAAAAAAATCCATAGAGAGGTTTAACAGCAGATTTGAGCAGATAGAAAATTCAGTAAACTTAAAGATACAACAATTAAAATTATCCAGTCTGAGGAGCAGAAAGAAAAAAGAGTGAAGAAAAGTGAACAGAGCCTGAAGTATCTGTGGGAAACCATCAAGTACACCAACATGCACATAATAAGAGTCCAAGAGGAGAAGAGAGAGGAAAACAGACAAAATGAACGTTTGAGGAAATAGTGGCCCAAACCTTCCCAAATTTGATGAAAGATGTGACTCTATACAACCAAGGAGCTCAACAAGTTTCAAGTAAGATAAAGTCAAAAAGAAGCATACTGACACAAGTTATAATTAAACTGCCTGGAGACAAAGTCAAAGAATCTTGAAAGCAGTAAGAGAGGAGTGATTCATCACATACAAGGGATGCTCAATAAGATTAACAGCTAATTAATCTTATTTAATTAAGATTAAATAAGAAACAAAGCAAAAACAAACCTGTCAACCAGGAATTCTATCTCAGACAAAACTATTCTTCAAAAATGAAAGACAAATTGAGATTTCCAGATATAACCTGAGGAGGTTTATTACTAGGAGATTTGTCTTACAAATAATACTTAAGAGACTCATTCAGGAAGAAATGAAATGACACTAGACAGTTACTTGAATCCATATTTAAAAAAAAAAAAACCAGTAAAAGTAACTATGTAGGTAAATATATGGCCAGTATTATTGGATTCTTTGTTTTTAACTTCTTTTTTAGTTTTCTATATGATTTAAAGAACAAATGCATAAACAGTAATTATAAATATGTCAGTTGACAAAATGTATAAAGATATAATGTTTGACAACAAAAATACAAAGAGGGAGTGTATGGAGTTGTATAGAAGCAAAGTGTTTACTGCTACTGAAAATAAATTAGTACTGATGCAAACTAGATTGCTATAAATTTAGAATACTAACTGCAATTCCTAGAGTAACCTCTAAAAAAAAACACTTAAAATATACAGAACGAGGAATGAGGAGAGAATCAAAATGGTATGCTACCAAGAGAATCAATCAAACACTAAATAAGGCCATAATTGAGCAATTGAGGAACATAAAAGATAAGACACACAGAAAACATATAGTGAAATGGCAGAATTAAGTGATTCCTTTTCTATAATCATTTTAAATATAAATAGTTTAGACTCTGCAATTTAAAGAAAGACATTAATGGAATGGACAATAAATATGATCCACCTCTAAGCTGTCACTGTAGATCCAAAGACATAAAGAAGTTGAAAGTAAAAGGATGAGAAAAGTCTTCTTCCACGCAAATAGTACTATTTATTTTACTATGAAAATAGTAACCGAAATGAAGTTTGAATGGCTATGATAATATCAGACAAAGTAGACTTTTAGTCAAATATTGTTACAAAAGGTAAAGAAGAACATTATATATGGATAATTATAAAGTTACATACATCAAACAGCAGAGCCCGAAAATATATGAAGCAAACATTAGCAGAATTGCTGAGAGAAGCAAACAGTTTTAAAGAAATAGTTGGAGACTTCAATACTTCACTTTCAATAAATGGATAAAACGTTGAACCAGAAGGTCAATAAGGAAAATAGAAAACGTGAGCAATATTATAAAACAACTAGACCTAACAGACTGCTATAGAGCACCACACACCAAGAGCAAAATAAACATTCTTTTCAAATGCACATGAAGCATTCTGCTGAACAGCCCATATGTTAGGCCACAAAACAAGTCTCAATAAGTTTTAAAAGACTGAAATCATACAAAGCATGTTCTCCAGCCACAATGGAATAATAAAAGAAAGAAAACTGGAAAATTCAAAAATGTGTAGAAATTAAACAACAGACTCCTAATCAACAAGTCAAAGAAGAATTCACAGGGAAATTAAGAATATACTTAGAGATGAATGAAAATAAAACACAAAATCCTGAACTTATGGAATGCCACAAAAGTAGTGCTCAGAGGGAAGTTCATTGCTATAAATACCTACATTAAAAAGAAGAAAGATATTGGATCAACAACGTAACTTTATTCTGTAAAAGGAGAATAAATCTTGGGGCCCTCAAATCACTAAGCTAAAGGGAAAAGTCAGGCTAGGAACAACTAGGGCAAACTTGCCTCCCATTCTATTCAAAGTCATGCCTGTGCTCACCAAGATAAATGCATATCTGACTGCCTCCTTTAAAAAGGCTAATCAGAAACTGAAAAAAATACAATTTGTCTCTTATCTACCTATGACCTAGAAGCTCCCTCCCCACTTTGAGTTGTCCCGCCTTTGCTTCAAGTTGTAGCACCTTTCCAGACCAAACCAATGTTCAACTTACACATATTGATAGATGTCTCATATCTCCTAAAATGTATAAAGCCAAGCTGTGCTTGGACCACCTAGGGCACATGCTATCAAGACCTTTTGAGGCTGTGTCACAGGTACACATCCTTAACTTTGGCAAAATAAGCTTCCTAAATTGACTGAGACCTATCTCAGATATTTAGGGGTCACAATATCTTAAGAAACTAGAGGGAAAAGAGTAAATTAAATGTGAAGCCAACAAAAAGAAGGAAATGACAAAGATTAGAGAAGCAATAAATAGAATAAAGTATAGAAAAACAACACAGAGAATCAATGAAACCAAAAGTTGGTTCCTAAAGAAGATCAACAAAATTGACAAATTTTAATGAGACTAATTAAAACAAATAAGAAAGAAGACACAGATAATTAAAATCAGAAATGAAAATGGGGACATTACTATAAATATTACAGAAATAAAAAGAATTATAATAGAATACTGTGAGCAATGCTACACCAACAAATTGGATAACTTTGATAAAAGAGCCATATTCCTAGAAACACATAAATTGCCAAAAGTGACTCAAGAAGAAATAAAAGATCTCAACGAACCTATAACAAGTAAAGATATTGAGTCAGTCAAAAACTCTTCTGACAACGAAAAGTGCAGGATCAGATGGCTTCTTGTGAATTCTACCAAATCTTTAAAGATTTGACATTGATTCATCTCAAACTCTTCCAAAAAATAGAAGGGAGAACACTTCCTAGCTGATTCTATGGTACCAGTATTACCCTTACATCAAAGGCAGGCAAACAGACCACATGAAAATAAAACTGAGACCAATATCCCTTACGAATATAGATGCAACAATCCACAACAAAATAAGAGCAAACTAAATCCAGCAGCATATTAAAAGGATTATACAATGTGACTAAGTGAGATGTATCCCCAGAAAGCAAACATGGTCCAGCATTCTAAAATCAATCAATGTAATACCACCACATTAATAGAATGAAAGGGTTAAAAAAAAAACGACCATCTCAAATGACACAGAAAAGGCATTTGACAAATTCAACAGCCTTTCATAGGAAAAGCACTCAGGAAACTGGAAATATAGAAGATCTTTCTCACCATGATAAAGGGAATTTATGAAAACTAAGAGTTAACATTGTACTCCACAAAGAAAATTAATTCCATTTACTTTACTTATACAGTATCAAAAATAAAATAAAATAAAATAAAATAGCTAGGAATGAATTTAACCAAGGAGATGCAAGACTTATACACTGAAAACTATGAAACACTGATACAAGAAATTTTAAAAGACCTAAGTAAATGGAAAAGACATTTTGTGTTTATGAATTGAGATAATAAATATTAAATTGACAATACTCTTCCAGAAAACAATCCCCTACAGAGTTAAGGCAATCCTTACCAAAATCCAACTGTTCATTTTGCAGAAATAGAAAAGCTGATCTTTAAATTTATGTAAGCGTGTAAGAAACCCTAAGTAGCCAAAATAGCAAAGTTGAAGTTTTCACACTTCTCATTTTCAAAACTTACTATAAATTTACAGTAATCAAGACAATGTGGTACTAGTATAGACATAGATATATAGAGCAATGGAGTAGAACTGAGAGCCCAGAAACCATATTCCATGGCCAGTTGATTTTCAATAAAGGTGCCAACACCATTCAATGGAGAAAGAATAGACTTTTCCAACAAATGTTACTAGGACAACTGGATATATCCGCATGCAAAAGAATGAAGTTGGACCTTTATGTCACGTGATACAAAAAAATAGCTCAAAAAGTACAAAAGATCTAAATACAGACTAAAACCATAAAACTCTTAGAAGAAAGCATTAGGCAAATCTTCATGACCTTGAATTTGTCAATGGTTTTTTTAGACATGACATCAAAAGCACAAGAAACGAAAGTAAAAACAGATAAATTGGACTTCACTAAAATTAAAAATTGTTTTGCCCCAAAGGACACTTTCAAGAAAGTGAAAAGACAACCTACAGAATGAAAGAAAATATTTGCAAATCACATGTCTGATAAGGACCTAGTATAGAATATATAAGGAACTCTCACAATTCAACAACAAAATAACAAACAACCCAGTTTAAAAATGGCAAAGACTTGAATAGTCATTTCTCTGGAAAAGTTATAAAAATGGCCAATAAGTACATGCATTGAAAGCAGGTATTCAAACAAATACTTGTACACAAATGTTCATAGCAGCACTACTCATAATAGCCAAATGCGGAAACAACCCAAATGTCCATCAACTGATAAATGGATAAAGAAAATGTGGTACACCAACATGGCACATGTATACATATGTAAGAAACCTGCACATTGTGCACATGTACCCTAGAACTTAAAGTATAAAATAAAAAAAGAGAATGTGGCACACCCATACAGTAAAATGGTGGTCATAAAAAGGAATTAAGTATGACACATATGTCAATACAGATAAACCTTGAAAACATTATGCTAGGTGAAATAAACCAGACACAAAGGCCACATATGATATTATTCCAATTATACGAAGTATCTGGAGTTGGCAAATCCATAGGGACAGAAAAAATATTAGTGGTTGCCAGGGGCTGGGGGAAATGGCAGTGGAGAGTGACTGCTTAATGGGCATTGGGTTTCCTCTTGGGGAAATGAAAATGTTTTGGAACTAGATAATGGTGACAGTTGCAAAACATTGTGAAGGTACTAAATGTCACTGATAGTAAACGTTATATTATATGTATTTTAATTGCACTCTAACCACCCCCCCCCCACAACCCCCAATAAAATAAGAGGCAGCTTCAGGATCTAGGCCTAGGCAAAGAGTTCTTAGGCATGACACCAATAGCTTAACTCATAAAGGGAAAAAGTAATAAATTGGACTTCATCCCAATGTAAAACATTTGCCCCGTGAAAGACCCTTTTAAGAGGTGAAAAGACATGCAAACCATATACCTGTCAAAGAACTAGTATCTAGAATATATAAAGAATTCTTAAAACTCAAATTGTTTTTAAAAATCCAATTAGAAAATCAGTAAAAGACATGAAGACATCTCCTAGAGAGACTGTACAGATGGCAAATCAGCACTTGAAAAATGTTCACCACCACTAGCCATTAAGGAAATGCGAATTAAAACCATGATGAGATAACACTTACCCACCTATTATTAAAGTGTCTAAATTCAAAAACAGTGACAATACCAAAAGCTGATGAGGATGTGGAGAAACTGGGTCACTCACACATTGCTGATGGGAATGTAAAATGGTGCAGCTATTCTGGGAGCCCGTTTGGCAGTTTCTTAAAAAAACTAAACAGGCAACAACCATTTGATCCAGCTATCAATTGCACTCTCCTAGACAATTGTCCCAGAGAAATGAAAACTTATGTTCATACAAAAATGTTTGCATGAATGTTTAGAGCAGTTTTATTCAAAATAGCCCCAAACTGGAAACATTCCAGATATCTTTCAATGGGTAAACAGTTAAAGAAACAAAACTATTGATACATGCAACAACCTTTATGAATCTACAGAGGATGATGCTGAGTTTAAAAAAAAAAAAAAAGCCAATCCTGAAAGGTGACTTACTATATGACTCCATGAAATGCAAAATAAAAGGAATGGAGAACAGATTAGAGATTACCACAGGTTAAGGAAGGAGAATGGAAGGAAGTGCGTGTGGCTACCTAAGGAGGGATCCTTCAATGGTGGAAATGTTCTTGACTATATCAACATCAATCTCCTGGTTTTAATATTGTACTAGAATTTTTCAAGGTGTTATCCTTGGGGAAAACCGGGTAAATTGTACACAGAATCTCTCTGTATTCTTAAAATTGCATATGAATCCACAATTGCTTGGGAAATAAGTTTAATTTAAAAAAAAAAAAAAAAACCCTTCAGCAGCCTGGGCCATTGAATTCTGACCTCCTCAGCTGCTTTCTAGCTTTCTCCACCTGAGTCCTCTTGCACCACTTCTCACGCCCATGAAAACAACAAGATTATTAAAAGGCACCTAATTCAGAAGTTTTTCAAACTTTGCACAGGTAAGTCCTAAGGATTTTCAAAGATGCTCGAGGTTCAGGCAGCATAGGGGGCTGGGAAAGAAGGTGCAGTTATATCCTGTTAATACAGAGCAAGTCCACTATTGTCTGTGATAAATACTGGGATTCCACTCCCTTAAAGTCAGGCTTTACTGCACTATAACCTTTGAAAGTTGCTCATTCCATAAAATTTGATATTTATTTTGACTTTAGAACATCTTTGACATGTTGCTATCCCTGATTTTCCTGATCCCAACCAAGTAATTGTGAAAGCTAAATTCAAATCCTGTCAGCTTGGACAAGTCACATCAGCTTGCTAAGACCCATTTCCTAATGTCTAAAAAGAACATCAGAATCATCTGCTCACAATACAGCTGCTCTGAGCTTTAAATGAGATAAGGCATTTAAAGCATTTCACACAGTGCCTCCCACAAAGTAGGACTCATTGTATACTAGCTAATTTCAGAAATACTACCTCTCAGCAACACTTTATCCTACACAACTCTAGTTGAAATTTCTTTCTTTACATAGGGCCAAAAATCTATTACCTGACAATACTGAGGAGTCCAACCTTGCCTAATTTATTTCGTCCCCTTTCGTATGACCCAGTTTTAAGTGCTGCTCTCACATCACTCAGTGTTCTCTGGTTTCCAGGGTTTCTCACAAATCACGATGCCCAAGCCTGAGCACAGTGCTCCCAATGTTACCATGCCCATCTTCGGGATGCCAGTTCCCTCTCCTTCTGCATCCCGCATGCTCTACTGCACTCGTGCAACTTACATGGCCTGTCGTTGACAGGCACGCGCCACTGCTGATCCATGGCAGGAACGCTCTTCTTGAAAGTCCCTGAGCCGTTTCCCACATCTCACTGTCAAGATACATCAGCCCAGGCCAGGTGCGGTGGCCCACACCTGTAATCCCAGCACTTTGGGAGGCTGATGGAGGGCCGATCACCTGAGGTCAGGAGCTCAAGACCAGCCTGGCCCAGATGGTGAAACCCCATCTCTACTAAAAATACAAAAAAAAAAATAGCCGGGCATGGTGGCAGGCACCTGTAATCCCAGCTACTCGGGAGGCTGAGGCAGGAGAATTGCTTGAACCCAGGAGGCAGAGATTGCAAGTGAGCTGAGATCGCGCAATTGCACTCCAGTTTGGGCAACGAGAGCGAAACTTTGTCCCCCAAAAAAATTAATAAATAAACACATCATCCCAGTTACTTAAGTTGCTGGGAATTCTTGGACTATGAGTGTCAGGTGAGGGCCGCAGTTAAAGGTAGAAAACAAAGCCCACTCCACACACTTAACTTCTCCAGCTTCATCTTACATGTCCCCCAGTCCACCTCACTTCTTAGGAAGCTTGCACACAAATAGGGCTGTTTCTTGACCCCAGGCCCTTACACCATAATGCTCTCTCAGGCAATAAGAGTCCTCACACCCTCTCTCCTCTCCTTTTGGCTGGTGAATCTCTGCTCATGCATTAAGGTTCAGGTCTGGGATCGTGCTTTAAAAAGCCTTCCCTGAGCCCCAGGCTAGGTTAGGGGTTCCACTTCTGTTCTCTCATTGTAGGTATTCTTACTGTAGGTATCTTTGAGGGCCCTGATAAATGACATTCCTTTCCCTAAAAGATACTGAACGCATTGAAAATAAAGCCAAAAATCATGCTGTTGTTGGCTTTAAGCAGGAAGCTTCACAATTCCAAACTCCAGACCTTGGCGGGCTCATCCCCAGTCATGGCTGTGATGAGCCAACTCCTCCCAACACGGTCAACTTCCCTACAAGCAGCTTCCTCCAGTGAACTGGAAAGGAAGAACCTGAGATCCACATGCCAAGTTTCTCCTCCCAAATTCACTGTTAGCTAAATCACTCCCTCTCTCCTGGGTGAAGTGAGTGAAGGGCTCAAGAGAGGCCAGGTGAGTTATCACTCGGAAGAAGTGCCTTGCTTGGTTTTCCTCTTAGCAAAACTAGTGTAAATTTTCATCTACAGCTGACTCTTCTCAATGGACTGTAAGCTACTGAAAGACAGAGTGCCCATTGTCTATGCAGGCCACATAGAGGGAAGTTGCCCAGTAAGGGTTTACTGAGCTAAACAGGGCTGGATTCCCTCCCATTGAGATTTGTCTGCATACCCTCTGCTCACTGATACTGATCAGGGATCCTCCAGGTGAGCTTACCCCATCCTTAACGAGAGAAGGCTTGCTACCTAGGAGATCTTGTGTCCACTTTGAAAAGGGCAGCAAAGTAAATAGACATTTATATGTGATGGTAACAGTTAAATTATCTGGAGATAAATCATGTAAGTCATCATCGCAGGGCAGGCAAATAACGTCGAGGTAAAATTCTACATGCATGACAGTTCCAATGGTCATTGAGATCCTACTTGCTTAATCCAGTTTGTCAAAAAAATAAAGCCACATTGAAATGCAACCTCTGTACATGTGATTATTGTGTTCCAGATCAATGGTAAAAATGAGATTGCCTTGGGCGGTGTGGTCACTTACGTCTGTAATCCCAGCACCTAAGTCTCCAGAGGGAAAGTTAGGAGCTGCTGTGGTTTGAATACATGTGTTTCCTCCAAAATTTATGTGTTAGAACCTAAACTCTAATGTAATAGTATTAAGAGGTGTTGGTATCAAGAGGTGGCGACTTTAGGAAGTGATTAAGTCATGAGGGTAGAACCCTCACAAATGAGATTAGCACCCTTATGAAAAGGCTGAACTAACGAGGCCCCTGTTGCCCTTCCATCTCTGCTGCTGTGCGAGGGCACAGCGTTCCAGCAACAAGGCTCCATCCTGGAAGCAGAGACCAAGCCCTCACCAGACTCCAGTGCTGGTGCCTGATCTTGGACTTCAAGCCTCCGGAACTGTGAGAAATCAATCTCTCTTCTCCACAAATGACTCCATCTCTGGTATTCTGTAATAGCAGCACTAATGGGCTAAGACAGGAACCAGTGTAGGAACATAAGCTCTGGGCCCAGCCTTTGAGGTGCTAAGAGGGAGCAAGGCATGCAAAGGAGGGGCTGTGGTGCCTGTGGTCAGAGGAAAATAAGTAGACTTTAAATACTCACTCAGAAATGTGATGGTTTCAGGTTTCACATTCAGGTCAATAATTTAGTGTGAGTTCACTTTTAAATAGACGAATATCCAATTGCTCCAGCAATATTTGTTAAAAAGATTGTCATGTCTCCACTGAATTGCCTTTGCACTTTGACATATCAATTGCCATATCTGTGTGGGTCTGTTTCTGGACTCTCCCTAAGAATAGAGATTTTTAAATTGCACTGATTTCTATACTTATTCTTATGCCAATACCACCCTGATCAATTGCTGTATCCTTAAAATAAGTGCTTACATCAGGTACTGTAAGTCTCCAACTTTGTTCTTCCTTCCCAAAATTGTTTTGACTGTTCTAGGTCCTTTGCATTTCCTTATAAATTTTAGCATCAGGTAGTCATGAGTTCACTCTGTTTCCTAACTTAATATATTTTGTTTTCCAAACCCTGCCTTTCATATAGTATGTGTGTCACTGATTGCTAAGACTTTAACATGAGTTTCATTGATAGCTAAGACTTTGACATGAGTAATATCGAGGAACTTTTGAGTTCATGGTACTATGCAAAAGGCTGTGTAAGTACCATATTAATCTTTTTGATAATGTGTATTCAAAATCCAACTCACCTAGCATTTATTATCTCTTCCATGCCAGGTATTTTGCATGTATGATCTCCTTCAACCCTCAGAACAGTCATAAGCAGCTATCATAGTGGCACTGCTTATCAAAGGTAATGTCACAAACCCAGCGGCAGTAAGTCTGTGCCTTGCAAAGCTGGCCCCAACAACTCAGGCTAGGGGATTCCCAAGGTGGAAATGAACCTTTACAGAGCCAGTGGACAGCTTTCAACCATCCTCCCCTTGTTCTTCTGCCTGTCCTCTGGCTGTTGCAGACAGGTTGGCCTTCGTCAGGATGGTGTCCATGACCCTGGCCACACAGGCAGCTTATCTCACCTGTGTCCCCAAACCTCTCATAATCATAATCATCTAGGAAGCTTCTGGCAAAATAAAATTTAAAAAGAAACGGATTCCTGGGCCTCAGACCAAATCTATTAAGTGTGAATTTCAGAGGATGGAATACCCGATCCTAATGTAACTCCGGTACTGAAGGGGAAATATTGCTACAAGGGATATTAAGTCAAACTAAAAAACTTAGATAGGGACAGTAAATCAGATAAAAGTAAATACACACTTATTTAATTGGTCATTGTACTGTGGTTATATAAGAGGATAATCCTATTCTTAGGAAATACACATTGTAATATTAAGGTCACCATTAAATGGTTTAGGAAAAAAATATATTTGTGTGGAGGGAAGGAAAGAGAGAAGAGAGACAATGTGCAAATAATAATTAAGCAAATGGAGTAAAATATTTTTACGAGGTGAATCTATGTATAAAGGTTCCTTGTACTATTTTTGTTTTGGCAAACTTGAAATTATTTCCAAACAATTTTAAAAATTAATTTCATGTTAATTTTTAACACCCCTTTGCATCAGTCAAGCTCTTCACTCTGAATAAACTCAGAATCCCTGGGAAATGTTTTCCATCCTAAAGGAATTAAACGGAACCACAAGTTCCTGTGCAATACACTTGTATAAATAGAACAGTGTGAGGTTACTAAGCAACTCAAGGCACCTTGCACTCACTCTATTTAAAGGCTAAGCCAGGTTTTCCTTTTTAAAACCTGTTTAAATAGAAACCCAACTGTTTTATGCACTTCGATTCTTTTTTCTTATTTTCAAATCCTCCAGAATTCTTCCCGAGGGCTGATTTGCAGATACACATCTCATAAAAACCACCAATATTTACTAAGCGACTAGTCTGTGTAGGATATAGTGCAAGGCGCTGGGAATACGAGGCCTCTTAACAGTCCGGCGTGCACACTCTGTGAGGAGACCTGCTCCGAGGGCATGCTCGCACGCCTGGACAGTCAGGCCTGGAGGACAGGGACAGGCGTGCAGACACTCACACACACACACACACCCCATCGGAGAGTAAACTTGTGCAGGGCTCGGAGGACCAGCACGCTCCATCATTTACTAGAAAATCCTGGAAGGGCCTTGGCAGCTCAGGAGGGAGCCCGGCCTAGAGCACCGCAGGTGGGACCTGGGAGCGGACAAAGACCAGCGCTCCCTGCGCATGCGCCAGGCTCTGAGCTTATTCCTCCCGCCTGGCGGTCACCAGCCCTGTCTCGTTGGAACACGTTTTGGGGACCAGGTCTCAAAGCTGATGGGTGGGTGGGGGAGCTGGAATTTCAGTTTCTCTCTATCTGACCTCGACAGTCATGGCTTGGTTTTCTCTTATTTTTATTTTAAGAATTACCCTAAATATGTCACCATGAATACTTAACATAAAACTTAAAAGTTATGCAGCATCAATTTCCTCCTTCCAAGCAAAGCGAGGACCTTAGAACACAAAGAACACAATTCTCGAAAATCGGTCTATTGTTGTCTGATTTTTTTTTTTTTTTTTTTTTTTTTTGACAGAACCTCGCTTCCTTGACAAAACTGGAGTGCAGTGGCGCAGTCTCGGCTCACTGCAACCTCTGCCTCCCAGGTTCAAGAGACTTTCATGCCTCAGCCTCCCGAGTAGCTGGGATTACAGATGCGCACCACCATGACCAGCTAATCTTTGTATTTTCAGTAAATACAAAGAATTAAATGCGGTTTCACCATGTTAGCCAGGCTGGTCTCGAACTCCTGACCTCAAGTGATCCTCCTGCCTTGGCCTCGCAAAGTGCTGGGGTTACAGGTGTGAGCCACCACACCTGGCCTCCATATAAATTTTAAAATCAGCTTGTCAGTTTCAAAAAAAGAAAAAAAAACTGAATGCATTTCTATTGAGATTATATTGAATCTATGGATCAATTGGGGAGAATCAACATCTTAAACCTACTGCATCTTCCAATTCATGATCATGATATAATATCTCTCTTCATTTATTTTATCGTAATTTGTCTCAGCAATGTTTTATGGTTTTCAATGTAAAGGTTTTGCATCTATTTTGTTGAATTTTGTTGAGCATTTCATATTTTTACACTCTTACATTTCAATTTCTAATTAGCAAAAATAAATGCATTTGATTGTTATATATTGACCTTATATCTCATGTATAAGTTCTAGGAATTTTTAGACATTACTTCAAATTTAAAATTTTTTTTGCTTTCCAACCTACATGCTTTGTTTTTTCTTGTCACCTTGTGCAGGCTTGGACTCACATTATGATGCTGAATAGAACAGCCATCACTGACTTATTCCTAATCTTAGGGGAAAAGCATTGTTTTTCACCATTTAGTATAATGTCAACTGTAGGTTTCCAGCATGTGTCTTTACTAAGTTGAGGAAGTTTCCTTTTATCCTTATTTTGCTGGAAGTATTATCCTTTTTATAGATGGTTGGATTCAGTTGCTAAAATTTTAAGGCTTTTATATCCACATACATGAAGGATATTAGCCTGTAGTTTTCTTTTCTTGTAATTTTGTTTTCTGGCTGTATGTCATGGTAATTTGGGGCTCTGAAAAATGCACTGGGAACTGTTCCCTCTTCTTTCTTTGCCTGGAGAAATTTATACAAAATTGGCATTGATTTTTTTCCTTAAATTATGGTACATAATTTAATTATTTCTTCATATTTTTACTGTCTCCTCTCCTCCTCATACTTTATGACACATATGTAGACCACTTGATATTATCCCACAACTCATTGAAACTTATTTTTTTAGTCTTTTTTCTCTCTGTGCCTTGTTTTGGATACTTTCTAGTGCTATATTTTCAGGATTATTATTCTTTTCTTCTGCAGTGTTTAAACTGCTGTTAAGCCCATCAAGTGCGTATTCATTTCTGATTATATTTCTTTTGTCTCTAGACATTCCTTTTGAGTCTTTCTGAATATCATTTATTTCTCTTTTCATTATATTCATGTTTTCCTCTACTTTCTTGAGCATTTAGAGCACATTCTAGTAGTTGTTTTAACCTCCTTGTCTGTTAATACTCTCTTTTTGTCATTTCTGGGTTTGTTTTCCTTGAATGATTTTTCTCACAATTGCGGGTCATTTTTTTTGTTTTGCTTCTTTTCATGCTGTATGATTTTTAACTGGATGCTAGACATTGCGCGTTTTATATTTCATTGTATTCCTTTAGAGGAAGTTGGCACACAGGTTACTTAGGAACAGCAATCCTTTCAAACCTTATTTTTAAGCTTTGTTAGGGCAGGCCCAGGGCAAGCCTTTAGTCCTAATTTAGCCCCACAACTGAGTGTCATTTTCAAAATCTCCATCTGATTGTCCATGTATTATGAGGTCTCGCTGTCCTACTGGTGGGAACACAGACTCTTCTCAGCCCTGTGTGAGCCCTGGGGATTGGGTGTTCAGCCTGCTGCTCTTCAGCTTCATAGAGGTTCACTCCATGTGTCCACAAACCAGTATTCACCAAAGATTGCAAGGGATGCTTCTTTAGATTTTACGAGTTAGTTCCATAAAGGTCCTAAAATTCTAGCTGCTTTGGTCTTTACAAATGCTAATATATTTTTCCTCAACTATGCAGAATCACTAGTGTCTGCACTGTGACCTGGACCCTGCCTCCAGGTGGTCAGCCAGTACAATCCTTTCAGGAATTGCATGCCGGCACTGCCTATTGTCCAATGTCTGGAAGAGCTGTTTGACAGGTTTTGTCTAATTTTCTAGTTGTTTACAGTAGGGAACTATGACAGACTCTAGAGTGGCCCCAGGACCATCATATCTTGCTGTCCCCCTGTAGCATGTATTATCTCCCCTTGAGTGTGGACAGGCCCTGGGACTTTTTTCTAACTAATAGAATTTGGCAAAGGCAGTGGGTTGTATGTGATTATGTTACATAAGATTGTAATCCTCATCTTGGGTGGAGTCACTCTTCTTTGATGGCTTTGAAGAAGCAAGTGGCCTTGGTGTGAGCTGCCACATGGAGAGAACCACATGCCGGGGAGCTGAGCATAGCCTCTGGCCACAGCCAGCAAGGAAAGGAAGCGCTCAAACCAGCACCCTGCAAGAAACCGGACTCTGCCGATAACATGTGAGTTTGGAACTGGATCCCTCTCCAAACTTCAGATGAGCCCACTGCCCTGGCCAATATCTTGACTGTAGCTTTGTGAAGCCCTAAAGCAGTAAAACCAGCTAAGGTATGCCCAGACCTGACCCACGGGAACTGTGATGTAATAAATGTGTGTTGTTTAACCTGCTCAGTGTGCAGTGCTATTGTTATGCAGCAAGAGAGAACTAATACAGAAGGCAGTTCCCATAACAGTTAATACTTCAGGGGCAGAAGCAGCAATCCTAGTCTATGAGTCCATAAACATATTGCTTTCTATAGAAAAGATCATGAGCATCATTAAAATAAGAAAAACAAATGTGAGAGAATGAGTGATGGCTACTCCAGACACCAAGATCCTTTACAAGGTGGGGATTAAGAACATCCTGACTTGAGTTTAAATGCTGGCCTTGCCACTGGGGATTTGCTGCTCCTTACCTCTCTTGGCTGTTGTTTCTTCATCTGTACAGTGAGACTAACGCCTGAATCACAGCATTCCTGCAGGGTGATGGGCCAGTGCAAGTAGAGTGCTTGTCACAGTGCCAAGCACAGAAGAGGTCAAGACATTTTAGGCGCTATATTTGTTATTTCAGTGAAGTGAGCAAGATTAAATAACACTTTCATAACCTCTAGTGACCAATAGCAGGGCCAGTGGCGTGATGTCTCACGACTGTAATTCCAGCACTTTGGGAATCTGAGGCAGGCAAAACGCTTGAGCCCAGGCGTTTGAGACCAGCCTGGGCAGCATAAGGAGACTCCATCTCTGAAAAGAAAGAAAAAAAAAAGGGTCAGGACAGATCCTGAAGAACATTCTAAAACAGCCATGCAGCAAATATTTACCAAACTCTACTTTGTACAGGACTTCAATAAATACTCTGGCAAATAAATTAGACATGGTCTCCAATCCCATGATGCTTACAATCTCATGTGGAGAACATTAGATAGGTAGATACATAGATAAGAATGTGATTGGTTCGGTTGAGGAATCCTACTGAAATACATATATTAATTAATACGATTTTTCCAGAAACTATTCTTATACTAATTTGCTTCATCAAATTCCTCCTTTCTCTGAAGTGAGTGCCCTTAATGACCTTTCAGTCTGATTCCATGTTTTTTAGTCACTTTTAATTATTAAAACAACCTGGTCAACATGTCGATCTCCTACTCAATTAAAATTACTCTTTCAGTACAAGTTTCAGTTAGACAGGAGAAATCAGATTTAGTGATCTACTGCACAGCATCATGACCACAGTTAATAATAATGTGTTGT
Organism: Theropithecus gelada; assembly: GCF_003255815.1. Taxonomy (NCBI): domain Eukaryota; kingdom Metazoa; phylum Chordata; class Mammalia; order Primates; family Cercopithecidae; genus Theropithecus; species Theropithecus gelada. The sequence continues at coordinate 55,931,497 of NC_037676.1, forward strand.
ATATTTCAAAATTGCTAAAAGAGTAGATCTTAAATGTTCTCAAAACAAAAGAAATAAGTGAGGGAGGTGATGGATATGTTAATTTGATTTAATCTCTCTACAATTTATAACCATATCGAAACATCACTGTGTGCCCCATAAATATATAGTTATCATTTGTCAATTAAAAATAATAAACAAGGTCAGATGTGGTGGCTCACGCCTGTAATCCCAGCACTTTGGGAGGCCAAGGCGGGTGGATCACCTGAGGCCAGGAGTTCGAGACCAGCCTGGCCAACATGGTGAAACCCTGTCTCTACTAAAAGTACAAAAATTAGCCAGGTGTGGTGGTGGGTACCTGTAATCCCAGCTACTTAGGAGGCTGAGGCAGGAGAATCGCTTGAACCTGGGAGGTGAAGATTGAAGTGAGCTGAGATTACCCCATTGCACTCCAGCCTGGGGGATAAAGTGAGACTCCATCTAAAAAAATTAAAAATAATAATAATAAGTAAATACATGTTTAAAAATGACTCTCTCTTCTCCGCAGCATTCACTCCTGTTGCATGGAGCGCTGCTGTCACCAGGAGCAGAGAGGCTCTGCTTGGCCTCTCACACACCTCCGCTTGCCCCTTTGCCATTGGAAAAAGGATGAAGAAGCAGATGCTATTTCCCTGCACGATTCTGTACCTGCTGAGTTTACCAAGTTGGCTATAACCGCTAATCCAGTATATAAGCAAGAACATGGTGAGAATGAGGCTGCTGCTGTGTTATTATTGATTATGATTGTCTAAAATTAGTTCCTTGTGTGTAGAGTTGATGAGAATGGGGCCTCCACCAGACCCACTGACAGCTGAATCCCAAGCCGCCCTCTAATGTCTGAGAGGTAACTTGCAAGAGCTGGTGTGTCTTTCAGCTGGCCCCACCTGGTGGCATCATGCAAAAATTCTCAAATTACTTTTCCCACGCTGAGATGCTCTCCAGTAAACCTACAGTCTCCAGTCTCACCCGCTCCCCAGCCGAGTCCCTCTCCCTGAGGGAAATCTGGCTCGTCCTACGCTGTCTGACAGCGGCCTGTCACTCCCTCTCTCACCATGCACTTTCCCCGGGTCCAGCTGCCAAAGGGCAGATCAGCCAGCACCGCAGCTCAGGGAACATCCAAATAGGAACATACAAATGGATCGCCACTATCCCCTGCTTCCAGCATCCACACATTTTGGAGCCTCATCTAACTCGGCTTTAGGGAGGGGAGCTGGTTGAGGGAGCCCTTCATCTGTCCTACGGGCCTGCCTCTTTTCATAAATACTGCAGTCTCCCTCAAGGTCACTTGTCTCCTGTGACTTCTCACAGCCCCCGTTTTCCTCTCTTAAAGACTGAAGCATGTACCCTTCCTGATTGCCAAGGTAGAGGAAGAGATGCTAGAGCTGCTCTGTCATGGGCTTTGCACAGCCTCAGCCTGGAAGTGACATCCGTCACTGCCCCTCAGCCTACTTTGTGTGCCCTCTTCAACCTGGGAGGGCTGGCAGGGGCAGCCTTCAAGGGCCCAGAGGGGAGAGTAGTGTCCACCTCGCCAAAGACAGGAAGGTGCTTGTTCCATGGTAATGGCCCTGAACCTTTCCAATTTAGGTGGCATTTAATGGTATCCTTAAACTCAAATCATGATTTCCAGCATTCTAGAATAGTTCTACACCTCTTACTGGGGTGCCAGAGATGTGTGTCAACATAGTTGCAATCTTTTTCAGAAATGCAGATTGCCTATTTTCCTTTGCTTTGGTTGTAGGTGATTCCCCTTAATATGAGGGTTCTCAGTGTCCTGCCAGGTAAGGTTCATCCCATCCTCTGTTGATGAAAATGCCCAGATGTGCACCAGGGGTTGGGAGCAAGCACAGGAGGCAGACCCCAGAAAGCACAGAAAAAGGCAAGGACTTGAGATCCAGAGAAATGGACAGAACAAGGAAAGCATGGATGGTGGAGCACCCTTTCCACATCCACGGCCAGTGAAGCATCTCCTCCCATAGCTGCTGGCCGACATGGGGCTTCATGCCCCTAAAGGGCCCATCAGCCTGTCAGAGAATGAACCAGCCATAAAAAGATCCTAGTCAACAATCTTTTATTTTCCGTAATTCATGGCTTTTCCACACCATCAATTTTCCTAGGGAACCATGGCCTGGGGAGCGTGCAAGTGGGCATTGCTTCTGAAGCAGCTAATCACTTCTAGTGGGAGTTAGGTAGGAGCTCTTGGGCAGTGCCTTGGACCTTTGGAGCATGGTTTTTTTGGTAACAGATGCTACTAGTGTTATGCTCTTTGGCCTGGTGTGGACCAAACCCAGACCCTTAAATAATGGAATTCCCAAGGAATTGTTTTCCCACTTCTACGTTTAGTAAAAATATTAAAGCTGTTCTTGTCTGAGAGGTTAGGTGACGTGGAGGTTTACTAGGACAAAAATAAGACAGAGAGAGCAAGAGGGGCAGGGACTTCAAACTGAATTGATGTTGAGACTTCTGAGCTGACGGGAGCACTGACATCTCCTTACTATTAGCAAGGGCATGCAGAGCGAGGCCCTGGTAGAGCATCCTGCAACAATTTATGAGTCACCCTGACTCCCATTTAGGCAGCCCCACAGCTCTGTGTGATTATACGTAGCATAGCCTCAGTGGCAACCTCTTGACAAACTTGACATATGTGTCGAAACCTGATTTTTAAAAATTGACGTGTAATTGTACGTATTTATGGGGTACATACGTAGCAAGTTTCAATGCATATGCATGTAAAGTGATCAAATCGGGGTTATTAACATATCCAGCACCTCAAACATTTGTCATTTGTTTGTGTTGGGAACATTCAAAATCCTCTCCTCTTGCTCTTTCAAAATACATAATAAATTATTGTTAACTATAGTCACCCTACAGTGCTATAGAATACTAGAATATATTTCTCCTATCTAGCTGTAATTTTGCATCCTTTAACTAATCCCTTCCTATCCACCATCTACACTCCCCTTCCCAGCCTCTGGTAACCACTATTCTACTCTCTAGCTCAATGAACTCAACTTTTGAAGCTTCTGCATATGAGTGAGAACATGTGGTATGTATCTGTGCCTGGCTCATTTCACTTAACACTGTGTCCTCCAGGCTCATCCCTGTTGCTGAGAATCACAGGATTTTATTTTTATGGCTGATTAATATTCCATTGTGTACATATATACCTGTTTTAGTTTACTTTTCATTTTAAATTTTTTTACTTTTAATTTTTATGGGTACATAGTAGTTGTATATATTTATGGAGTACATGAGATATTTCAATACAGGCATACAATGCCTGATAATTACATCAAGGTAAATGAGGTATTTACCATCTCAAGCATTTATCATTTATTTGTGTTAAAAACATTTCAATTATAGTCTTTTAGTTACTATTTAAAGTATAATAAATTATTGTTGTCTGTAGTCACCCTGCTGTGCTATCAAATACTAGACCCTTATTCATTCTACCTATAACTTTGTGCCCATTAACCATCCCACTTTTCCCCCAACACCTCTCACAACTACCCTTCCCAGCCTCTATCTATTCAGATCTTTTGTCTATTTTTTTAATCAAATCATTAGATGTTTTCCTAATGAGTTGTTTGAGCTCCTTAATATATTCTGGTTATTAATCATTTGTCAGATGGATAGTTTACAAATATTTTCTTCCATTCTGTGGGTTGTCTCTTCACATTGTCGATTGTTTCCTTTGCTGTGCGGAAGCTTTTTAATTGGCTGTGATCCCATTTATCCATTTTCACTTTGGTTGCCTGAACTTGTAGGGTATTATTACTCAAGAAATTTTTGCCCAGATCAATGTCCTGGAGAGTTCCCCCAGTGTCGTCTGGAAGTAATTTCATAGTTTGAGGTCATAGATTTAAGTTTTTAATCCAGTTTGATCTAGTTTTGTATATGATTAGAAACAGGGGTCTAGTTTCATTCTTCTGCATATAGATATCCAGTTTTCCCAGAACCATTTACTAAAGAGACTGTCCTTTCACCAATGTATGTTCTTGGCACCTTTGTCAAAAATGAGTTTACTGTAGACGTATAGATTTCTTTTGGGGTTCTGTATTCTGTTCCATTGGTCTATATGTTTGTTTTTATGCCAGTACCATGTTGTTTGGGTTACTATAGCTCTGCAGTATATATTTGAAGTTATCTAATTTGAAGTTAGACAATGTGGTTCCTCCAGTTTTGTCCTTTTTCTCAGATATCTTTGGCTATTCTGGGTCTTTTTTTTTTTATTCCATATAAATTTTATGATTAATTTTTCTATTTCATAGAAGAATGAATGTCACTGGTATTTTGGTAGACATTCCATTGAACCTGTAGATTGGAGTAGCATGGACATTTTAACAATATGATTCTTCCAGTCCATGAACATGGGATATCTTTTCATTGTTTTTGTGTCCTCTTCAATTTCTTTCATCAACGTTTTATGGTTTTCGTTGTAGAGATCATTCACTCATTTGGTTAAGTTTATTCCTAGGTATCTTATTTTATTTGAAGCTATTGTAAATGGAATTACTGCTTGATTTGTTTTTCAGATTGTTTCCTGTTGGCATATAGAAATGCTACTGATCTTTTGCATGTTGATTTTGTATCCTATAATTTTACTGAATTTGTTTATCAGTTCTAATAGGTTTCTTGTGGAGTCTTTATGTTTTTCCAACTATAAGATCATATAAACTGCAAATAAGGATAATTTGACTTCTTCCTTTCCAATCTGGATGCCTTTATTTATTTCTCTTGTCTGATTGCATTAGATAGGCCTTCTAGTACTATGTTGAGTAACAGCAGTGAAAGTGGGCCTCCTTGTCTTGTTCCAGATCTTAAAGAAAAGGCTTTCAGTTTTTGCCCATTCAGTATGACACTAGCTGTGTGTCTGTTGAATATGGATTTTATTATGTTGAGGTATGTTCCTTTTAAACCCAGTTTTTTGAGAGTTTTTATAATGAGTTTTATCAAATGCTTTTTCAGCATCAACTGAAATGATCATATGGTTTCTGTCCTTCAATCTGTTAATACAATGTATCACATTGATTGATTTGTGTATGATAAACCTTTCCTGCATTTCTGGGATAAATCCCACTTGGTCATGATGAATGATCTTAATAATGTGTTGTTGATTAAGTTTGCTAGGATTTTGTTGAGGATTTTTATATCAGTTTTCATTAGGGATATTGGCCTGTAATTCCATTTTGTTTGTTTGTTTTTTGTTGTTGTTTTTGTTTTTTTGATATGTCTTTGTCTGGTTTTGTTATCAGGGTAACACTGGCCTCAGAGAGTGAGTTTAGAAATATTCTCTCCTCAAGGCAGCATGCCCAAGATGGCCGAATAGGAACAGCTCCAGCCTCCAGCTCCCAGTGTGAGCAACACAGAAGACGGGTGATTTCTGCATTTTCAACTGCAGGACCGGGTTCATTTCACTGGGGCATGTCGGACAGTTGGCGCTGGTCCGCTCACCTGGAAAGCGCAAGGGGTAAGGGAATTCCTTTTCATAGCCAAAGGAAATTGAGATACACAACTCCTAGAAAATCGGGTAACTCCCACCCTAATACTGTGCTTTACCAAGAGTCTTAGCAAATGGCACACCAGGAGATTACATCCCACACCTGGCCCAGAGGGTCCCATGCCCATGAAGTCTCCCTCATTGCTAGCACAGCAGTCTGAGATCTAACTGCAAGGCGGCAGCGAGGCTGGGGGAGGGGTGCCCGCCATTGCTGAGGCTTAAATAGGTAAACAAAGCCACGAGGAAGCTCAAATTGGGTGGAGCCCATCACAGCTCAAGGAGGCTGGCCTACCTCTGGAGACTCCTCCTCTGGGGACCAGGCATAGCTAAACAAAAAGCAGCAGAAACCTCGGCACAGGTAAATGACCCTGTCTGACAGCTTTGAAGAGAGCAGTGGATCTCCCAGCATGGAGGTTGAGATATGAGAATGGACAGACTGCCTGCTCAAGTGGGTCCCTGACCCCTGAGTAGCCTAACTGGGAGACATCCCCCACTAGGTACAGACCGACACCTCATACCTCACACACAGGGTACACCCCTGAGACGAAGCTTCCAGAGCAAGAATCAGACAGCAACACTCGCTGTTCAGCAATATTCTATCTTCTGCAGCCTCCGCTGCTGATACCCAGGCAAACTCCAACAGACCTGCAGCTGAGGGTCCTGACTGTTAGAAAGAAAACTAACAAACAGAAAGGACACCCACACCAAAACCCCATCAGTACTTCACCATCATCAAAGATGAAAGGCAGATAAAAACCACAAAGATGGGGGAAAGCAGTGCAGAAAAGCTGGAATTTCAAAAATCAGAGCACATCTCCCCCTCCAAAGGAACATAGCTCATCGCCAGCAATGGAACAAAGCTGGATGGAGACTGACTTTGACGAGTTGAGAGAAGGCTTCAGTAGATCAAACTTCTCAGAGCTAAAGGAGGAACTAGGTAACCAGTGCAAAGAAACTAAAAATCTTGGAAAAAGAATGGATGAATGGATAACTAGAATAATCAAAGCAGAGAAGACCTTAAAAGAACTGATAGAGATGAAAACCATAACACGAGAACTACCTGACAAATGCACAAGCTTCAGTAACCAACTCGATCAACTGGAAGAAAGAGTATCAGCGATTGAAGATCAAATGAATGAAATGAAGCGAGAAGAGAAGTCTGGAGAAAAAAAGAGTAAAAAGAAATGAACAAAGCCTCCAAGAAATATGGGATTATGTGAAAAGACTAAATCTACATCTGATTGGTGTGCCTGAAAGTGACAGGGAAAATGGAACCAAGTTGGAAAACACTCCGCAGGATATCATCCAGGAGAACGTCCCCAACCTAGTAAGGCAGGCCAACCTTCAAATTCAGGAAATACAGAGAATGCCACAAAGATACTCCTCAAGAAGAGCAACTCCAAGACACATAATTGTCAGATTCACCAAAGTTGAAATGAAGGAAAAAATGTTAAGGGCAGCCAGAGAGAAAGGTCGGGTTACACACAAAGGGAAGCCCATCAGACTAACAGCAGATCTCTGGGCAGAAACTCTCCAAGCCAGAAGAGAGTAGGGGCCAATATTCAACATTCTTAAAGAAAAGAACTTTCAACCCAGCATTTCATATCCAGCCAAACTAAGTTTCATAAGTGAAGGAGAAATAAAATCCTTTACAGAGAAGCAAATGCTTAGAGATTTTGTCACCACCAGGCCTGCCCTACAAGAGATCCTGAAGGAAGCACTAAACACAGAAAGGAACAACAGGTACCAGCCATTGCAAAAACATGCCAAAATGTAAAGTCCATCGAGGTTAGGAAAAAACTGCATCAACTAGCGAGCAAAATAACCAGCTACTATCATAATGACAGGATCAAGTTCATACATAACAATATTAACCTTAAATTTAAACAGACTAAATGGTCCAATTAAAAGACACAGACTGGCAAATTTGATAAAGAGTCAAGACCCATCAGTCTGCTGTATTCAGAAGACCCATCTCACATGCAGAGACACGCATAGGCTCAAAATAAAGGGATGGAGGAAGATCTACCAAGCAAATGGAAATCAAAAGAAAGCAGGGGTTGCAATCCTAGTCTCTGATAAAACAGACTTTAAAGCATCAAAGATCAAAAGAGACAAAGAAGGCCATTACATAATGGTAAAGGGATAAATTCATCAGGAAGAGCTAACTATCCTAAATATATATGCACCCAATACAGGAGCACCCAGATTCATAAAGCAAGTCCTTAGAGACTTACAAAGAGACTTAGACTCCCATACAATAATAATGGGAGACTTTAACACCCCACTGTCAACATTAGACAGATCAACGAGACAGAAAGTTAACAAGGATATCCAGGAATTGAACTCAACACTGCACCAAGCAGACCTAATAGACATCTACAGAACTCTCCACCCCAAATCAACAGAATATACATTCTTCTCAGCACCACATTGCAATTATTCCAAAATTGCATTAAAAAATCAGGAAACAACAGGTGCTAGAGAGGATGTGGAGAAATAGGAACACTTTTACACTGTTGGTGGGACTGTAAACTAGTTCAACCATTGTGGAAAACAGTGTGGCGACTCCTCAAGGATCTAGAACTAGAAATACCATTTGACCCAGCCATCCCATTACTGGGGATATACCCAAAGAATTGTAAGTCATGCTGCTATAAAGACACATGCACACGTATGTTTATTGCAGCACTATTCACAATAGCAAAGACTTGGAATCAACCCAAATGTCCATCAGTGACAGACTGGATTAAGAAAATATGGCACATATACACCATGGAATACTATGCAGCCATAAAAAAGGATGAGTTCGTGTCCTTTGTAGGGACATGGATGCAGCTGGAAACCATCATTCTCAGCAAACTATCGCAAGAACAGAAAACCAAATACTGCATGTTCTCACTCATAGGTGGGAATTGAACAATGAGATCGCTTGGACACAGGAAGGGGATCATCACACACCGGGACCTATTGTGGGGACGGGGTGAAGGGATAGCATTAGGAGATATACCTAATGTAAATGACGAGTTAATGGGTGCAGCACACCAACATGGCACATGTATACATATGTAACAAACCTGCACGTTGTGCACATGTACCCTAGAACTTAAAGTATAACAAAAATATAATAATAATAAAAAGAAATATTCTCTCCTCCTCTGCTTTTTGGAATAGTTTGCATAAAATTGGTACTAGTTCTTCTTTAAACGTTTGGTAAAATTTGGCAGTGAAGCCATCAGGTCCCAGGTCTTTCTTTGCTGAGAGACTTTTTATTATGGCTCCAATCTCATTACTATTGGTCTGTTCAAGTTTTGAATTTCTTCTTTACTCAATTTTGAAGATTGTATGTGTCTAGGAGTTCATCCGTTTTTCCAGGTTTTCCAATTTATTGGCACATAGTTGCTCATTGTTGTCTCTAATGATCCTTTGAATTTCTGTGGCATCCATTGTAATGTCTCATTTTTCATGTCTGATTTCATTCTCTCTTTTTTTCTTAGTCTGGCTAAAAGTTTGTCCATTTTGTTTATCTTTTAAAAAAACAACTTTTCATTTTTTTCATCTTTTGGGTTTATTTCATTTCAATTTCATTTATTTCTCTTCTGGTCTTTAGTATTTCTTTTTTTCCACTAATTTTGGGTTCAATTTGCTCTTGCTTTTCTAGTTCTTTAAGATGTATTGTTAGGTTGTTTATTTGAAGTTTTTCTGCTTTTTAATGTAGGCACTTATTGCTATAAACTTTCCTCTTATCACTGCTTTTGCTGTATCCCATAGGGTTTGGTATGTTGTGTTTCCATTTTCATTTGGTTTAAGAAATTTTTAAATTTCCTTCTTAATTTCTTTTTTGACCCTTTGGTCATTCAGGAGCATACTGTTAAATTTCAATGTGTTTGTGTAGTTTCCCAAGTTTCTTTTTCTCTTTTTCTTTTTTTTTTTTTTTAAGAGTCTCACTCTGTCACCCAGGCTAGAGTACAGTGGCACAATCTCAGCTCACTGCAACCTCTGCCTCTGAGGCTCAAGTGATTCTTCTACCTCAGCCTCCTGAATAGCTGGGATTACATGTGTCCATGACCACACCTGGCTAACTTTTGTATTTTTAGTAGAGACAGGGTTTCACCACGTTGGCCAAGCTGGTCTCAAATTCCTGACCTCAAGTGATCCGACTGCCTTGGCCTCCCAACATGCTGGGATTACAGGCGTGAGCCATCACACCTGGCCTTTTTAATGATTTCTACTTTTATTCCATTGAGGTCAGAGAAGATACTTCTCTGAACTTCAGTTTATTTGAATGTCTTAAGACTTGTTTTGTGGCCTGACATGTGGTCTATCATTGAGAATGGTCCATATACTCAGGAGAAGAATGTGTATTCTGGAGTTATTGGATGAAATGTTCTGTAAATATTGATTAGGTCCACTTGGTCTATAGTGCAGAAGAAGAAGCAGTATCTGATATTTTTTCATCTGCACTATAGACTAACTGGACCTAATATTGCAGATTGAGAAGCTGATGTTTCTTTGTCGATTTTCTGTACGGGCAATCTGTCTAATGCTGAAAGTGGGGTGTTGAAATCTCTAGATATTATTGTACCAGGGTCTATCTCTCTCTTTATCTCTAATAATGTTTGCCTCCATCTGATGTCCCCTCCTTCCCCATGCTGTGCTCACGGTTGTGTGAAACGAGCATTCCAGAATGGAATCCAGGCCAGTGATGGGGGGATTGTCCTCGAGGAAGCCATCGGAGTCGCACCTGCCAAGGACAGTATGTGTCCTCTTTGCATAAAAGGATGTTAAAAGCCTAGTCCAGTGAAATGTTTAACGTTGATGGGTTATATTCCCCTAACCTGAAATGTACCACTGAGTTGCTTCCCAGAAACCTGGGAATTGATTTTCCTCAGGATAAGTGCACTTTGTAAAAGACTTCAAAAGTTCAGACCAGTATTTTAAAAAACAAAGTCTCCAGCCTGGAGACACACAGCCCCTGCCCAGCAGGGGCATTCAGGGAGCACCCTTCTTGGGGCCACCTGTTGGTGACAGGCTTAGGGAAAGCAGGCAGGGCCTGTGGAATCTGCTTTTAGGGCACCAGCATCAGCTTCTGACTGTGCTCACAAGGGGACTCAGTCTTCCAAGGCCCAGGGTGGGTGCAGCCATCTTCAGGGTGAGCTGATGTGCTAGACCCATGCCCATTGCAGGGCTCTCCTTCCAGAACCCCTTCCTCCTGCACACCCATACTTCACTCTCCTAACTCCTGGCTCCCCAGCAAGCCACCCCGACAGAGAAACCAAGGAGGAGGTACTTTAGGGGAGCCCAACAGACCCAGACAGGCAGACTCACACTGAAAATCCTGTGGGATTTCTTGCCGGAGATGAATACGGCATGTACTGAATGATTATAAGCATCATTACAGAATAGCGATTTCATCTGACTTGCTGCCAACATAGGCTTGCTGGGGAAGGGCTGGAGAGCACATTGGCGTTCCCTTTAAGGAGGAATTGTTTTGGTGCTTTTCTTACACTGGCAATGGTGTACATCCCAATCCTGGCCTCGCACAGAACCCTGACAGAGGCCCCGGTTCCTTCCAGTCCTCCAAGGTGTCTGGGAAGTCACCCTCTGCGCCACCCCAGAGTCGGAGGGGCTTGTGGATCCAGCTCTGCTGCCTTGGGCTTCTTTGCTGGTGGAACCCTGCTACCTTCAGGCACCTCCGCTCCTCCACCTGCTTCAGAGGAAGGTGGTGCTTGGCCAGATCCCGACTGATACGGTTTGAACGTGTGTGCCCCTCAAATCTCATGTTGAACTGTGATCCCCAACGCTGGAGGTGGGCCCAGTGGAAGGTGTCTGGGTCGGGGTTGCAGGGGGTGGGTCCCTCATGAATGGGATGGTGCCGTCCTCTTGGTAATAAGTGAGTTCTTCCTCTACTCGTTACCGTGAGAGCTGATTGTTAAAAGGAGTCTGACACCTCCTCTCTCTCTTGGACACTCTCTTGCCATGTGACACACCTGCTCCCTGTTTGCCTTCCACCAGGAGTAAAAGCTTCCTGAGGCCTCACCAAAAGCTGAGGAGATGCTGGTGCCTTCAGAACTTGCCTGTATAGACTGCAGAACTCAGAGCCAAATAAAACTCTTCTCTTTATAAATTATCCAGCCTCTGATACTCCTTTATGGTAACACAAAACAGATTAACCCACCAACTGTAAAAGCGTGCAAGGCCATCCTATTTAACCTCACTGCCTTGCCATTGACTGTGCACTGCTTTCCGCCCATGAGAAGCAAGTGGGTGGCTGTAGGGATCTGTAGATAAAAGACGTGGAGAGAGGCTGAGGCCTGGTGTCTGGGCCAGAGGGGAGTTGGCTGCAGCACGCAGTCGCGGGGCTGTGGGCCCATGTGAGAGTCCAGAGACTGACATACCTGGGCTTCTTGTAGGGGACTCAGTTATTGTCTTTAAGTTACTTTCAGTCAAGTTTCCTACTGCTTGCAGCCAAAAGTATCTTAAAGATACACTTATGTAAGACTTAGAGGACTAGACTTCATCACTCAACACTAAATACTCTGCAGGCCAAAGCTGTTATAACAAACCCAAAATTCCAATTCTGTTTACTATAGCCTTACTGATAATGCATTGTATAATAAAAAGCGAGATGAATCATAAAATTGAAGTTCTAACCAGGTTATATGTCTATTTATATGTCCCTGGGTTACCTTCATCTATTTATATGTCCCTGGGTTACCTTCATCTATTTATATGTTCATGGTCTGGTATTTTAATCAACCACTTTGATAAGGACATAAAATTTATAGTTATTAAATACAATGCAGATTGGCCAGGTGCAGTGACTCACGCCTGTAACCCCAGTACTTTGGGAGGCTGTGGAAGGAGGATAGCATGAGGCTAGGGGTTTGAGATTAGCCTGGGCAATACAGCAAGACCCCATTTCTACAACAAAATTTTTAAAAATTAGCCAGACGTGGTGGTACACACCTGTCATTCTAGCTACTCAGAAAGCTGAGGCAGGAGGATTGTGTGAGCCCAGGAGTTTGAAACTGTAGTCAGCTATGATTGTGCCACTGCACTCCAGCCTTGGCAACAGAGTAAGACCATGTCTCAAAGAGTAAAACACTAAATAAAATAAATGGACAAGTGGCCAAAGCTGAGAGGCATTGACAATCCACTAATCATAGATTAAGCATTTGAAAATATGAACAGAATTTATTTGTATATTATAATAATAATTTTCCATGAGCAAATGTAATTTATTCCACAACTGTAAAGATATCTTAGTATTAGGAAATTCATAGATTAATTTAGAGGTCACCTTAGGAGATTACATTGATAAGTCAAATATGAACGTCTACAGAATTATTTCAATAGATGCCACAAGAGCACGGAAAGAATTCAACATCTATCACTGATGGGGAGAAAACTCAAGAGTAGACTGGGAGCAGGTATATCCCTCCTTCACATAAATATCTCAGACCGACAGTCGTATCTTGCAGAAGAGTGAAACACCACGGGCATCACCTTTAAATTTAAGCCCCACAAAAGATGCCCCACTAAGCAGCAATGTCCTGTGAATTCAGACCAATACGATAACTAATAAGGAACATTTTAAGTGCTTGTTATTTATGTACAGAGAGTTCTTCACAACTCTATGACATAGGTACTGTCGTTTTTCTATTTTACAGGCAATGAAGCTGAAGTCTAAACAAATGTGACAGTATCGAATTCACAGTATGAGGCAGAGTTTACTGGGCCTAGATCTCTCTGTTACTGACATAAACCAGAAGTGAATTGCATTCCTATTGGAAAGGAAATAAAACTGTCATTACTTATAGAATATGTAATTATATAGCCAGAAAAAAAAGACTAAAAACTGTTAAAGTTAATAATAATGTGGTAAAATGACTAGATACAGGATAACTATTTACATATAATTATAAATAATGTTCCTATATGCTAGCAATAGTGGTTAGAAAATATAATGGAAACTCCTTTCATGACAATGACAAAAAAATTAAAATACAAGTAGAAATCACTTTAACAAGAATTTATGGAATTTGTATGTTGAAACTCCAATAACTTTAGACACATTGACTAAATGCAGAGACATTCAATTTTTTTGGATGGGAAAAATTAGCACTATAAAAGTCTTCCCAAATTAATGTACAGATTTTAAAAACACATCAAAATCTCAACGGAATCTTTTAAGACCTGAAAAAATGATTCAAATCTCATCTAGAAAAAGGAACTGACAAAAAATAAAAATTCTAAAAGTGTTAAGGGGAAAAAAGTTATTACAGGTGGGCCTACCAGATCTTAGAAGTTCTCATAAAACAACAATAAAGCCAGCATGGACCCAAGTAGAGGCACACGGGAGCTCTTCTTACTCTTCTTGCTACTTTTCTGTATATGTGAAATAACATCAAAATAAGGAATGACATTGTATCAAAGTCAATATGGGTGCCCACAGCACCTGAGTCTATTACACCAGGGGTCCCCACCCCTACCCCCGCCACGGATCGCAGCCTGTTAGGAACCAGGCTGCACTGCAGGAGGTGAGCAGTGAGCGAGCAAAGCTTCATCTCTATTTACAACCACTTCCCATTGCTCATATTACTGCCGGAGCCTCACCTCCTCTCAGCTCAGGGGCGGCGTTAGATTCTCACAGGAGCACGAACCCTGTTGTGAACTGTGTATGTGAGGGATGCAGGTTGCACGCTCCTTATGAGAATCTAATGCCTGATGATCTGTCACTGTCTCCCATCACCCCCAGATGAAACTGTCTAGTTTCAGGAAAACAAGTTCAGAGTTCCCACTGATTCTACATTATGGTGCATTGTAAAATTATTTCATTATGTATTATAATGTAAAAATAATGGAAATAAAGTGCACAATAAATGTAGTGTGCTTGAATCATCCCAAACCATCCCCCTCCTGGCCAGTCCATGGAAAAATTGTCTTCCATGAAACCAGTGCCTGGTGCCAAAAAGGTTGGGGACCGCTGTATTACACCACAGAGACTTACATCTCTGAATAGATCCCAATTGCAAGTCCCTGGAAGAGAGTCCACTGAGGCCCAGTCACCTCTGGGCAAGGTGGCAGGCCCTGGGAGGCCAGGGTTTCTGTCTCAGGTGGGGAGGGCTCCTGGAGAGAGGGACCTGGAAGTCAATTCCTTGGAGTGTTCAACCAGGCAAGGCTGACCAGACACTCACTGGGATAAAGCACTGTGTTCAGGAGTTAGGTCAGAAAGTCCACTTTTAATCAGCCTAAGAAGACTGGAGGCCAACAAGTTCATCTTCACAATCACTGAAATGTCTCTGAAGCACTGAGGTCTCAGCAGCAATAAAACAGAACTGTGATAAGATGATGCTAGGGAAGGATGAGTGAATGGACAGATGGACGGGCAGATGGGCCTGTAGAAAGAAGTGTGGATTAACAAGGGAATAAACTTACCTGGATGTCTAGGAAGGATTTGGAACTCTTTCTACTCTGACCTTGTGTAGTTCACTCTCCTTCATAACTGGCCTGACCCTTCCATTTACAAGTACCAAAAACGTTTTTCTCAGACAAGCTTGTCTCTTCTTTCATCACGCAGGCTTCACTGCAGCACTTTCTCTTCTGCCAGTGGGAATTAACTCCATACAAAAGGCATTCTGTGTGTATCTTTCAGGGGGCCACCCGAGATGACGGTCAGCATCTCCTGTTTGCTGCCTGTGGGTGGGTCAGGATCCAGCCAGCAGTGCAGGCACAGAGGGCCACAGAGCAACCCGGGTGACATCGCCACACAAAGCCCAGCCAAGCCCACTCCTTCAAGGGCAATGAAGGGCACGGCTGGCCGCCAGTGGGCTGGCCCTCAGAGGGCCAAGTCCAGCACACAGGTGTTGTGTTGTGTTGTGTGATAGTTCTGCAGCAAGCAGCCAACTCAAAACCTCACGTGTGTGATCGTTTCTCCAAACACTTCGAGAGGCGGGTCACAGCCACACGGTCTGATTGACATCACATGACACACATTTGCCTCACCTCCTTATGCCAAAATGAGGCATATTCAGTTTTATCTCCACTAATGGCTCTTCAGCTATACCTTGTAATTTCAGTTTATTGTTTACTGGTTGCTCTAGATAATTAAATATGCATCCTTAACCTAAAATGTTTAGCATTGAAATAGAAACATTTTAAATGACAAAAAGTAAAAGTAGACTCTTAAGTTTAACCCTTGTTCTATATTCCAAAGGTAGGATTTGGCTCAAATATTGAAAATTACAAGAAAGTGATGCTGGTTCAAAATGAGAAACATTCTGACTAGACAGGTTGCCTGTTGCTGGTATCAGTCAAGTAGAAGCAGGATATTCACCTGCTACATGAAATAATCATGTTAAACTACGTATAATGGTTACAATTTGTTTGTAATCCTCAACTTATACTAATTCTAATTCTCACAACTGCAGATGCTAAGGATTGTTAGAATGAATGGCCTTTATAATCTTTTCAACTGTGAGTCCATATACTCTGGTACATCTGCCCCCCTTATTCCCAAATTTAAACTATGCTTATTCTAATATGGACCTTATACATCGACAATGATTAAAAATACCACCTTAGAGGCTGGGCGCGGTGGCTCACCCCTGTAATCCCAGCACTTTGGAAGGCTGAGGTGTGTGGGTCACCTGAGGTCAGTAGTTTGAGACCATCCTGGCCAACATAGCAAAACCCCGTCTCTACTAAAAATACAAAAATTAGCCGGGCGTGGGGGCAGGCACTCGTAATCCCAGCTACTTGGAAGGCTGAGGCAAGAGAATTGCTTGAATCTGGGAGGTGGAGGTTGCAGTGAGCCGAGATCATGCCACTGCACTCCAGCCTGAGTGGCAAGAGCGAAATTCCGTCTCAAAAATAACAAAAAATCCTTTGGGATTTCAGTTTAATCATGATGAACTAAACACACATACTCATTTCTGCTTCCTCTGCAACCCCAACTGAAAGGCTAGAAGGGATTTTTTAAAAAAGGTTGGGTGGGACAAACAAAAGGAATAAGCCCATGAGGACAAAGAAAACAAGATGACAGCAAATGCTATCAGGAAAATTTTGGTAGCAGCAGAGTTGGTGGACAAATGATAACTTAGGTTTCTGCTTTTTCCACTCTATTAGCAGCCAGTGAAGAGGTGGGCGTTTGGGAGTGGTGACAGAAATAAGCCATGTAGCACGCCAGAAAACGTCCTCTCCACAAATCTGAGACCTCGAAGCGATGAGTTTCCTGGAGGTGGCCATGCTGAAACACTTAAAATTCTGGATGTGTAAGGGCAGGAGTCCTGGATCCTTGCCAGTTACTGTAGCTATTGTTATTGGTGGACTTAAAGTCTACCTCATTGCTACTTATCTTTTTTTTTGTTTGTTTTTCTTTTGAGACTGAGTCTCGTTCTGTCGCCTAGGCTGGAGTGCAGTGGCGCCATCTTGGCTCACTGCAACCTCTGCCTCTCAGGTTAAGCAATTCTCATGCCTTAGCCTCCCAAGTAGCTGGGATTACAGGCGCATGCCACCTCGCCTGGCTAATTTTTGTATTTTTAGTAGAGACAGGGTTTCACCACATTGGCCAGGCTGGTCTTGAACTCCTGACCTCAGTCTCCCACAGTGCTGGGATTACAGGTGTGAGCCACCACGCCCAGCCTCCTTGCTACTCATTTTCTATGTGTCTTCTCTCTCCCATGTTCTTCTCCTGCACTCTTGTGGGTTAATCAAGCATTTTTTTTTTTTTTTTTTGAGACGGAGTCTCGCTCTGTCGCCCAGGCTGGAGTGCAGTGGCGCGATCTCGGCTCACTGCAAGCTCCGCCTCCCGGGTTCACGCCATTCTCCTGCCTCAGCCTCCTGAGTAGCTGGGACTACAGGCGCCCGCCACCGCGCCCGGCTAATTTTTTGTATTTTTAGTAGAGACAGGGTTTCACCGTGGTCTCGATCTCCTGACCTTGTGATCCGCCCGCCTCGGCCTCCCAAAGTGCTGGGATTACAGGCGTGAGCCACCGCGCCCGGCCCTAATCAAGCATTTTTTGTATTCAATTTTATCTCCACCAATGGCTCTTTAGCTAGCTATACCTTGTAATTTCAGTTTGTTTATTGTTTCAGTGGTTGCTCTAGGGAATTAAATACGTATCCTTAACTCATCACAGTCTACTTCATATTCCTGTTATATCACTTCCTATCTGATGTAATCAGCTGTCTTACAAGAGCAGAAGTTCGTTGCCTCACCATGCAACCTTTGTGCTATTGTTTCAAATATTTTATTTCTACATGTTAACAAACTTTATTATTTGATGTTCTTTGTAGATAGGTTCTTTCAACCAACTTCCTGGATACATTTTTTCTTCCTTTGTAAAGGGAAAAAGACACAGGTCTACATAGTACTGAAAGATAAAAGCATCTCAGACTAGTATTCCTTCAATCATGGAAGTGTCTCTTCCACTTTTATCCTATTTTTAGAAGAGTAATCAACTGTAAGAACTAAAAGAGAAGGGAACTCGTGTCAGATTTGCATACAATGTTGAAGGAATTTAAAATTATTTATAGCTCCTTTTTCTTTCCAACTGACTTTTTCATTGGAAATTTGTTCAGAAAGTTAAAGGCACATCTCTTAACCAGAACAGAACATTTTGTACAGCAAAACAAGAGAGAAATTTCAAACTAAAAAGAGATTTCATCACAAGGTTCGTATTTGGGAAGTCACTTTGCCACCTACCAACTTTGAGTGGTTTCAAAATTTAGTCTAAAATATTCTTATTTTCAAAGGCAAAGAATGAGAACAGAGAGCTTTTAATTTTCGGATAAATCAAAAGCATCAAAATTTGGATCTGTGCTTTCCAAGATTTAAGAGCTAGAGGTTAGAAATTATTTAAATTTTAATTATATGAAAATTAACACCAATTACTTTGATGCAACTGGAGACATTCTGTAAATTTAATATTTGTGCCTGGCTAGGAACGATGTGTGGGAATGAGCTTCACCTGCCAACAGGAGGTGCATCTTTTTAAAACATGCATCTTTTTAAAAATTAGAGTCAACAAGACCCAAAATAAGAATTTTCCAAGAAATTAAGATATAATTTTATCCTCCCTTTAATGAGAATGTCTATACGCTTCTCAAAATCTAAAAATCAGAAGTTTTCTTGTTAAAAATTACTATGTATGCCTGCTCAGATTGGATATTTTAGCAATTGGTTTATTTAGTTTGGTTTCTGGAAAACTTTGTATAACCTATTATGCTGTCAACAAAAAATCCAATAAAGCAATACCTCAGCTCTACATTTTTTTTTCCCAATATTTTTTTAGTGACATTATTCCTGACAAATTGAGAACAGAGGGTCAATGAGACACAACAGGATTTTAAGACAGAAAGGGGAGAGATTGCCTCCTATTGGAAAAGGCATTCAACACTTAAATTAGGGTTTTATCTATCTCAGATGAGCAACATTCAAGAACTTAGAAACCTCCCTCATACACCAGGTTGCAAAAAAGAGACATGTAGGTAACAGATTCAAACCCAGTTGAAGAGCATGGATTTTTAACTCAACTGACAAAAAAAAAAGGGGTGGTGGGGTGGAGGGACGGGTGGGAGACTGACCACAAAAAGAAATGTACTCCACCAGCATCTGGATGGTCACACCCAGGTCCCAAGACTGCCAGTCTCAAGGTTTGTTGTTTAGTCCCTGCGAAAGCCTCACATGGTCACCACAAAGTGTCACCCACAGTTCCATGATCCATAGCAGTTTTACTCCACTAACCATGGCTGGCCTAAAATGGCCGGTCTTTGTCTAGATTAGGTGAGGACTTATGAAACCAAGGAAAATGTCAAAATAAGTACAGAGAAAATGAAATTCAACAATCCTATACTGATCACATTGTGTAAATGGTGTTTATACCTAGGTGTAATAACACATTTTGTAATAACTGGGCTCTTTGTTTAGGCTGTTTTAAAGATGCTTAAAAACGCTTAAGCGTATTTTTACTACCTGTATCCCTAGGTAGAGTTACCTGTATTTGACTCGTGAGCAATTTCTAAGATTTGGTTTGTCATATTTATAAGTCTGCTCCATTAGGTGTTTGCAGTTTAATTGAACATGTAGGTGGTATTATAGTTTAAGGAGGGTTTAAGCATTGAATGTTAATCAAAAACATTGATTAAAAAAAGGAAAAATGAAAGTGACTGCTTTCATAATTACTATATGCTCTATAAGTTGAGTGTAAAGGTTTAAGGCAGAAAAAAGGTACCTCGAAGGAATTAATTTTAATATACAAGATAATAATTAAAGCATGATTACATGGGTGTATTGCTTCCCATGGACAAAAGCACTTCTTAGGAACAAAAGCACTAATACTTTCTACAAGAGTGATTGTCACTGATTTCTACTTTACAACTATAGGGCTGTGCAAAATGAAACTAAAATCAGAAACTATGACACCAAACAATCAATGCATTCTTAGGAAATTCAGAAGATGGCCGTGTCTCTGGTTACTAGGACTTCTAGAAATTGAGTGCCTTAAAATCCTAAAGATTTTACAGACCATTAATATATTAACATGAAAACTGATCTTCTGCTAATGCAGTGTCTGTAATTACTATGAGAAAAGCTCTATTTAATGATTTTCCATGTTTCGAAAAGTGAACTACATATAAGCAATGTTTAAATTTTTCGTAAAAGAAAAAATTAGTTTGATCAGACTACCTCTTTTCTGGCAAACATGAACCCTTTTAAGGAAAATCGAGTCATATGAACCCACTGACTAATTTATCCATAATTTTAACTAATTTCTCCCACAGGATTTCTATGTTGAAAATGAAACAATCTTTGATTCTTAAACAGGAGATGGATTCTATGAGTGGCTTTCTATAGGAGAAAAAACTTACTAGAATAAATGTTTTATTAGCTTTAGCACATCTACTCAATATTCATAGAACTGCTAGGAATAAAAAGTGAAAATAACATGAAAATGAATGAAAAATGAGACTCAGAGAGATCAGCTGATGGGGTTAAAAAAACAAAAGCCTCAGAGGAGGCCTGCATGCCACATATGTACTGCTAAAGGGATATGGTTCTAGAAACAAAAGGGGAGAGAATAAAATATCTATTGGCAATGCTTAAACCAAAATGTAGTAAGACAAAACAAACTTCAGGCACTAAAAACCAAGGATAAAAGTATTGAAAATAAATCTAACACTAAAACTTTTCACTGAACTCCAAAAGGAAGTCTTTTGAACCACAGTATCATGTTAAAAACTAAGATTTTAAAGCTATGCTACCACTAAGGAATAGTTGCAGACTCTGTGTGTGTGTGTGTGTGTGTGTGTGTGTGTAGATACATAGATGATATATAGACGAACAGAGAGCTGGATAGAGACATAGATCGATAGAGATTGATAGGTCGATAGATTTTAAAAATTTATTTGCCATTCACTACTTTGCAACAATTCTCCCAATTTGGTTTGAAAAGAGACAACAGGTGACTTTTGTTTAAAGTCCAAGTAAAGAGAGAGGCTGTGTTTGGAGTGAGAATCCTTTAATAACTATATTTATTTCCAGAGAACAATAAATACAGAAATTGCAAGCAGTATATGTAACAGTAATATCTTCTTTAAATATAGAATCACCTACTTTTATACAACTTAACAGGCAAACATGTTTTGTTGTTGTTGTTGTTTGGAAATTAGCATTGGGGAAAGCTACATAACAGAGGAAATTCCAGGTAAAATCAAACAGTGTTCACTCTTAACTCTAAACACAGTGCTCCCACTACTGGTTCTGCATCGAGGCGGAGGGGAAGGCCAGAGGCAGGCTCAGCTTCGGGCGGCAGCGGTCTGGGGCTGCTCGGATTGGAGCTGCTTGCCAAGGTATTCCCTAAAAAATAAGAATGAAATGAGGGGAATGAGAATTTCAATAGCAAAGAATCACTTCCAAAATTGAAACACACTATGCACTGTCATACATACTTACTTTAACATCCAAAAATAATAAAGTCCTACAAAATTAAACTTTTCCAAATTTCAAAAGTACTTGTACTGTATGACTTCTACTTCATGTATCATACACAAGTTATGACAACGACAAACTAGTCATTCTTGTATTTTTATGAATAACTTGTAAAGTTATTACAATTACACAAACAGGTGATTACAAAGAAGTGTAGTTACTTCCTGGGGAAAGACTACTTTCCTGTTCAGATAAAGGGGTCTTGTTTACTGCTACTGCCACTGCTGCAATCTAAGAAGTTCAAAATCGCCTTAATTACGATTCTGAATGACCTCATAAATGAAAAACAAATGTCCTGCTGTTAGAGAATATGTGTATCTTCACCCTGGGATGACACAAGAGTACATGAAAGTAAATCACCAAAACTAGCATTGGGAGTCCCCACACTAACAAGAGCTACTGGTCTGGGGCACTCACTCTGCCCCAGCACAGTCTAAAGCCCGCATAGAAACGGTCAGGCCAGAGCCACAGAACAATTCCAGGAGCTGAGCAGCAGCACTCACTCCACAGGTAGAGCAACTGGGGCTCAGAGCAGTGGTCCCCAATCCTTTTAGAGCACTTGCCTTCAGCAAATAAGCATGCGCCCACAGTATGTGCACACTTAGCTCTAAAGTACACACAGACACCACTGTGAATTCCACGACAGAAAACAATCTTGTCCCTATTTTCCTTTTAGGCACTTGCCCAAACTTTTGTTTTAGAACCAATTAGGAAGAAAAAGAGGCTTTTCAAGAAAAAACTATTTAAAAGTTTTCCTCTTACAAAAAAGCATGAGTTTGGAATAGAGACATGGGTTTACATTCCAGTTCCATAACCCCCCAGGTATTCCCATGGGGGCTCTAGGAGGCGCTGGGTGTGGAGGCCCCGGCTGGGCTGCAAGCAGCAGGTGCACTGTCGATGCCATCCTCTCTTGCCTATCGTCTATCAACTGTGTGAGCGTTGCCAAGAAACCACCTTTGGGGGCCACCAATGTCCACAGGTAAATGTGACTCCGCCTCTCTCCACAGTGGTCCAGAAGAAGGCAAGCATTTCGCCTGCGCTGCTCTCCCCCTGCTACTGCAGCCTAGGCCAAAGCTGCAAAGATTTTAAGACAGAAAAGACAGAAACACCGGGAATGCGGATGAGAAGGAAATGTCACGCAGTGGCGGAGCAGCAGGGAGGAGGAACTGGTGGCCCAAAGCATGTGAAGTGCTGCGCCCCCGCCCCAACCCAAAGGCTGCTCACTTTCTAATACCGTGAGACTGAATGAAGCGTCCCAGGACATGAAAGTGGGTTATGATCTTTTCCATCCCTCAAGGAAAGTTCTTATAACTTGACTCATTAATTTTGGATGTCATATTAAAGTGTTTAATATTCTTGTGCTACCAGGAACTGCGCTGACAAAATTTAGACAATAGGATCTTATTTCCAACCAGAAGTTAAGTAAATACTCATGTCTACTTCATGCAAAGGCTGAAAGGGCAGACATCCTATTACCTTGGTTAGACAGGAAAAACAAGAGTTTACAGCCACTATCTATGCTGCTACTCTGAGAATGCCTGCAACTTGGGAGCATTTGTGGTCACACAGATTTGTTTTCTTGGTGGTGGAGGTAATAATATTTATGGCAGATTTCCAGATCTTATATTTTTCCTGCATATATGTGAGAAATCAAGCCTGAAGTTAGATATGCTTCATTTTAGAGAGGTCTTCAAATATTTCAATTTTAGACTATTTAGTGTGGAGCCTTATAAAACATTTTAAAAGTGTACTCAAAGACACTGTGCCACTCTTCAATGACAGTAAGACATGGTTCTCTCCCTAAAGGACTGATGTCAAGGACCAAGTTCTAAATGTAAGTTTTCAGAAATGACTAGTAAGAATGCACGACAAAGCCTCCAGGAGCTCAGGCAGGGAACTGGTAAGTTACCACAAAGGGTCTTGTGCATCTGGTCACAGACAGGTTCCCAGCCTGCTCCATCCCTTCCAGAGGCATGAGGGTAGTTCATTCCTCATATCACACTTCACTAATACTTAGGAGACAACAAGTGGTGAAGATAATTATTTCTTCACAAAAGAAACACTCTTGTAGGGCCAAAGTAGGACAGTAAAACCCGGCACAGGTGGGCTGTTCCAGCAGAGAACAAAAAGACACACATGCAGCCATGGCTTCCACCGCACCATCTTCCACTCGTTTTTTGTCTTCCTGGTCAAAGATATGCATTACAGGTAACATCCTCTCCTACACAATTTTTTTTTTTTTTTTTTTTTTTTTTGAGACAGGGTTTTGCTCCATTGCCCAGGCTGGAGTGCAGTGGTGAGATCACAGTTCACTGCAGCCTTGACCTCCTGGGTTCAAGCCATCCTCCCACCCTAGCCTCTTGAGTAGCTGGGACTACAGGTGCTCACCACCATGCCTGGCTAATTTTTTTACTTCTTGTAGAGACAGGGTTTCGGCATGTTGCCCAGGCTGGACGCTAACTCCTGGGTTTATGCCTGCCTCAGCCCCTAAAAGTGCTGGAGTTACGGGTGTGAGCCATCACACCCAGCCAGGCTTTCACTCTCGTTTTTTCGTACATACAAGGTAGCCCAGAGGCATCCACTTCTTCCTGACCTAAGTATGTGACACATAGAAAAATCAGCCCCTCCTTTCTTCTGCCTAGTTCAGGGTTTATGTAATTTGGATTTGGGGGAAGAGCAAGGACTCATATAGATGAAAAAGGGTCCAACTAAGAACTTGCACATCAGTGGCCCCAGGTGGAACTTTGTGAGCCTGGCTTGAGTGTTTTAGGTCAAAATGCCAAAAGCCCAGCAAGAGAAGAGCCCAGACAGGACTCATGGAAAGAATCATCCAATTTCCTCCTCAAGCTTTCCTGAAATTGCTGTTTGTTATGGCATGTGGGGTGTCAGATGGCTTGCTAACATACCAGGAGGAACTGAACCGTGGCTCTACTGAAAAGGGTATTAAAAACACCTAACCTATACGAACTTTGGGGAAAATCCACTCCTTTGAACTTGGCTTTTATTTATTTTATTTTATTTTATTTTATTTTTTGAGACTGGGTCTCACTTTATTGCCCAGGCTGGAGTGCAAAAGGAAAACCTAGTATAGAATTTTACCTCAGGGGATAATAATGTATCTAGAACAAAGGATGCAAGGAGATCTTTTGTCAATTAATCTTGGTATTGAGTCAGCCTTTCTCTCTACACATGAAGATCAATACAATAAAATTTCACCTTATAATTCAGTCAAAAGGTGCCTGACTTGTACAAGCAATCCATAGGAATGTGACATTAAATCTTTGCTGCTGCTACCTAAGATGCAAACTTTGTGAGGTGCAATATTTTTCTTCTCTTTAACTTCATCCACACCTGAAATCTCCTGAGATCTCAACATCTCTGCAACTGAAAAAAGGGCAGTCTGAAAACCTACTCCCCTTTTTAAAAGCCCAAGGACATAAACAGCTCACAAAAGAGATCATACTGCTGCAATAGAGTTTACATCTGATGAAGAAACCCTGAAAAACTGACTTCCACTTCCCACAAGGCACCACTGAGGCGGCGGAGAATTGACGGGGGCATTCTGAAGGCGACTAACTATCTAGGTTCTATTCTATTAAGAGCTAGGGCACCAGGAAGCACTTACTTAGCTATAGTAACTTTTCAAACAACAGGAAGACCATTACCCATTCTAATCAAATGCCTCACTGTCACAGTATATTTAGTTGCTTAAAGACTCAAACATTACAGATGTTTCTTTCTTTAAAACTGTAATTGAAGACACTATAATAGTATTTCAACATACTAACTTTACCTACATAACTTGAAACACATGGTAACTTCAGCTGCGTAATTTAGTGACAGGAAAAAAGTGATTTTCTACTGACAAATATATTAATCAATGAAAACTACTAAGTCTCTTTTATTTTCCTTTATTGGCCTTGCCTGCCCACAAAGTCAAGTAGAAAACCCATTGTTAGCAGCATTTTTGTACTGTTTTCTCTGGTCTTCCTTTGGTATGCAAATTTTTCATAACTAAAACCATAATGTTCTTGGAATTCTACAGCCTACTTCTTTCAGTAGGTTTGTCATAATGATCATTAAAACTACATCTGAGTCATAATTACATGTTTCTTACTCTTTACCTATCCTGTTTTGGAAAACAAGTTGGTATAAAATAAATCATTAACAAACTATTCTTTTCTAAATATATAAACACAATTTATCTTAGAAAATATAAACTTTATAGTTGTTTATAATACAGATTTATATTTGGTAAAGGGCAAAAATAAATCATCAATAATTTTATATAGCTCTGTTTTCTTTAATGCTAACTCACTATAGTTTAGTTATAAATTCAGCGATTCCTCTGACTTTTATCATCATTTTGAACACAAAGCAAACTTTGTTTTATGAACCGGAAAAAAAAAACAAATTTTGTTTTATGAAAAAAACAAATTTTGTTTATAGGAAAACTGCAGTGCCCTCTCTCATCTGTATCTAATTTACAAAAACATTTAAATTCCAAGAGTAAGTACTATATAGTCCAACTCTTTCTACAGTATTTTGATCTCAGCCTAGGAAAAACAGTATTTAACATCACAACATGTACCATTTTTTAGTGCCTGCTAGTGACTAAGCACTGCACTAGCTGCTTGACATACATTTTCTTATGTACTCTTCACAAGAATACCCATAAAGGTACAGAAGAGCCCCATTTATGGATATGTAACTCGAGTTTAGCAATGATAACTAACATGTTGTAACGTTAGGACAACTAGATTAGTGGGGAGTGTATTGGTACCAAGTCTGATTTCAAAATTCACAGTTTTAACAACTAATAGTACAACCTCATGGTACATTATTCTTCCTCTCACTGGCTGCAGATACATTATTGTACAGCTGTGAGAATAAAAAAGATAAAGAACATCACAGTGCAAATCCTCAATTTATTTTCTCAAACATATTTTCATGATCACTAGACACTTCCCTTTCTAACAGCATCTAAATTCAAAGACTAATAGGTTAGCAGTCTCCCTAAAGAGGTGATCCATGAAATTAAAAAGGAAAAAAAAAGAGATCAGTGATTCTAAAAGTCTATTCTGGAGTCTACTGTAGTTCTAAGAAACAAAAATGTACATTTTAAAAGAAATTGCATTAAAGAGTGTATTCTAAAAGCAATTTATGTAAAATTTGCAATAACAAAGTTATTTTTCCTACAGGAATTCCACTAATCAAATCTTTTTATTTTTCTTTTTAATAAGCTGTAAAATCTAAATGCCACTAAACAAAGCCTGTGTTTCTTTATTTCTGGCTATGCTCCAGAGCTGTCCTCTTCCCCTGCTGCCACCAGCTCTGTCACAGATAGGCAGTATCTTCCGTGTTTCATTGCTTTTCCAATGTGTGGTTATGATGGGCAGGCAACGCACTGAGTCACTCAAAGAAACGGAGTTGGCAGCAAACACTCCTTTACCTTTTAAATGCTGGTTCCTGACCATCAAGTACTTATAACCAAAAGCAACCTGCACAACACAGGGCACACCCCTAGCCAACTGCACTGCATACAAATCCAGTTATACAATGTGCAGTGTGGGAGAAATGCCTGTGCAGTTACGAGAGCTTCTAATAAGAATATTTATTTTCTATTTATTACGAAGATAGCATGTAAGCGAAGTCCACATTTAAGACTTATTGCAGATTTCTTTTTCTTGAATTATATTTAGGAAGACTGAGAGCATATGAGAGTGGAGATGGTGTCCCATTTATCATCTTCCAGTTTTCAGATCAGTCCCTGGTATAAACTAAGAGATCGATGACTGTTGATAGCTGAAGAGTCCTCCAGGAGAGTTAGACCCGGAAAAGGATGCATCTTTCTCCTAAAGGAAAATGTGCTGCAACACTGTAGAGCCAGTCTTCATCAGTTAAACCTACCAACTACTCCACAATCTAACTGCAGAATTGCTCAAACAAAATTTAAAAGTTATTTTTAATTAGAATCTGCATATAACATAAGAAAGCTCAACTAAATCCACAGTAAAGAAATATTTTAGAAAATTAGTTCAATGTTTTAATGATATGTAGTAGAAAATGAATTAAATCAGCTTTATAATTATACTTGAAGGATCTCCTAGCCTACAAAATTATTCTTTAGAGAATCCATTTTCCCACAAGATATGCAAAAACTAAAATAAACCAAAACACGTGGGCCAGATGTTTCTTCAATATGAATTAAATCACCTGAAATGAGTCTCAGAGCTATTTAAAGAATAAAGCAGATTATACAACTTTGGCACACTACATAGAAGGTGACAGAGGTTTTTGATTTGTGTGTGTGATTTTGTTTGGTAACTAAAAACGTCAAGGATAAACCTGGGAAGTCGCTGGCCGCCTCCCTCGGATTTCTCCTCCACATCCAACTGGTATCCAGGTCTCACAGATCCTCTCTCCTCCATACACTGAATCTCTCCCACCCTCCTCACCCCTGATCCCGCCTCTCACCATGGCTGGATTGGATCTGCAGCCTCTATACTGGTCTTTGCCCTCTAGTCTTTTACAATCGAAAATCCAGTACCCTCCCCACAAACACTATCTCTAAAGTGGCCTTGCTAAAATGACACAGTTATTTTACCTCTCGCTGGTTTTCTACAGCCTTCAGGAAAGAACTCAGAACATCAAAGCAGAGATGGTTTATCGTGATGTGGCCACTTTGCATGTCTCCTACTTTATTTTGGCTTCATAACAGACTCCAGCTGTCTGGTAATTCCCCAGCTGGGTGAGGCTCTCCCTACCTGGATGTGTTTGCATGCACAGCTCTCTCCCCCGCTTCTTCCTTCTGTTCACAGTCCCCATCTCCTCTCTGCCCAGAACCCTCCTGGGCCTAAGCCTGCTCTCCATGTGGTCACGCGGCTGTGCGTCCTTCCCATGGGGTCACAACACAGCATGCGCTTGCTGCCTCACCATGGGATGAACCATCGATCTCTCTAGCTTTCCCCAAAATGGTAAACAGAAAATTTAGACATGTTGAAATTTGTAAATCCAATATAAACTTTATAAGGAGGTGATGAATGGACCTACTATCACCAACCCTCTCTGTCAAAAACCAGTTTTTAAATCAAATTAAATCTCATTTAAATGTGATCTACAATTTATTATTTTCTAAGTAAGCTAATAAAAGTAGTATAACTACTTCAGTTGTTTTAATTTCTTAAACATTTCAAACATTAAAACAAAAATTCTTGGCAATGCCTATGCCATCAGAATTACCAAATATTAACTTTCAAAAACCTACAAACAACGGATTACAAGACTTTTCTCAAACTCAGAAAGGAAGAGGGACGTTAAAAGGTCCAGAAACCCAAGCACAACCACAGCATTCTAAATTATCTGCCAGTGGAAGTAGGTCATATGGCCCCCCAAAACCTAAGAATTAAAATCAAAACAATTATTTATAATTTAGTACAGACGAGTACAGATTTATAACTCCTGGGGAAGAGATCGCTAATGTTCCCCAATATCCTTTTTCTCTCCTTCCTCAGTAACATAACCCTTTCATCTTAGTAGGCCACATAGCCTATCAGAGGAAAGATTTCATTTCCCAGTTCCTTTGCAGCTACGCATGGCCAGAAGACTGAGTAATGGCCAATACAGTATAAGGTGGAAGTGTTGAAGGACAACTTCCAGGAGCCTCCCCACAGCCTGGAAGATCCCCCCCGCTCCCTGGCTTCCTGCCACCCCGACAGCCAAGAGGACCAGGCCACGCCCAAGGGATGGCAGTGCACTGAGCTGAAGGAGGCTGGATCTCTGCGCATTGTCTAGTTCTGGTCTGCCCAGCCCACCCCTGGATGTAAGATAACAACAAATCTCTCTCTTATTTAAGTCATGGTATTTGGGGTTTCTGTTACATCATTAGATGAACCTATCCTTCCGATTACTGTTCTCTTGAACAAAAATAACTATCCTTGAGACATAACCTTGGCTGGAAAAACAACAACAACAACAGCACCTATACTAGATATACACTGGCTTTAGTGCAAGTATATGTGACTAGATCAGTCAACCTGGGATTTAAAATATATTTAGGTAACAGCTTACCTACAAACTTAAATAAATCTAGACATATGACAATAGAACCAATATTTTTTTCCCCAAATATTGGAATTCTGAAACTTTCTGCTGTGGTTTGAGTATCTGTCCCCTTCAAAACACATGTTGAAATTTAATCCCCAATGTGGCAGTATTGAGAGGAGGGGCCTTAAAGAGGTGACTGGGTCATGAGAGTTCTGCTCTCATGAATGGATTAATCCATTCATGAATTAATAGATGAACGACTTTTCATGAGAGTGGGACTGTGGTTTTATAAGAAGAGGCTTGGCACAGTGGTTCACGCTTGTAATCCCAGCACTATGGGAGGCCGAGGCGGGCGAATCACGAGGTCAGGAGATCGAGACCATCCTGGCTAACATGGTGAAACCCCATCTCTATTAAAAATACAAAAAAAAAAAAAAGAGGAAGAGAGACCTAGGCTAGCATGAGCGGGCGCTTAAGCCCCTGGCCATGTGATGCCTGTGCCACCTCGGGACTCTGCAGAGTCCTCACCAATAAGAAGGCCCTCAACAGACGCAGCCCCTCAACCTTGACTTCTCAAACTCCATAACTGTAAGAAATAAATTCCATTTCTTCAGATATTATCCAGTTTCAGGTATTCTATTACAAGCATCAGAAACTGGAGAAAGACACTTTGCTCAGTGGTTTGTCTGAGCATGCAGCAGTCTTGACACCATTTCCACCTGACAGCTCATCTGTCATCTAGGTTGCCCCGTCTAATTCCCTTACACAGCGATGGGCAGAAAGGCAGGCTGTGATATCAGGCCAGAACCAACAAAATCAAGTGTAACAACATATGACAGAGAAAATCTTGAGTACCCAAAAGGACGGTCAACAAGGTTAAAATACATTAGGACCATATAATACTATCTTCTACCCCAACTGGGAGACCAGCACAATTTAAACAAAGAGAAGGAAGAAAGGAGAGGGAGACAGACAAAAACAGCTGGGAGAAAAATGCCAGAGTATGATGACCTGCTTGTATGTTCTCCTTTATGAAGAGCTCTAAATTTCAAACTGCATGTTAATGATGTTCCTAAAAGCATAATATATGAACAATTTGGTCTGAAGGGCACTGACCATTGACAAGAAATCATTTAGTGGGAAAAAATTAGGCAAAATTTTTAATCAGGAAAATGTAAAATAAATCAAAATTCTGTTTTAAACATTTTAGATCACAATTTATACTCAAAACTATCCAAAGATTATTCCATTAAGAAACGTTAATACAAGCCACTCTAATAGTCCCCTATTCTTTGAAAAAGTTGTTACTCTTTCCAGTGCTATGCTGCAAATAAAAACACTTTCAACAACAGTAAATAATCTGTTGTACAGACACCCCTATACATTTACTTTTATATTTAATAATCAACATTGATTACATACCCATACTTTATATTTGCTCTCATTTAACATGACATAATGGCAAAATAATTTCTAACAATTTTTTCCAAATTGGAAGCTTTTTTCTCTTAAAGCTTCAGATTAAAAATTTATTTCAGGAAACTAACTGGTCCTTAGCTGCCACAATATAAAAAGACTATTCTTATCTAGTAACAATTTTTATAAGTATATAATATTTTAAATCTAAGGTACTTCACATTTTTTATTTTGACAGAGATTTCAACAAGGTTTCAACAAGATTAAAGTAAATCATGCCTATCAAATTCTGAATAGATACTATTCTACCCCGCTACCCAGAGGAACTTCAGAACATTATTTGAAGAACAGAGATTCAAACAACAACTATATTCTATCACCGCCAAGTCAGTTCTGTATATTTGAAACCCTAAGGCATAAAAAAGGAAAGGATCTCTAAACAGGAGAACATCTACCCATCTACTGTAGAGATGTGTAAAGATTCAAAAGATAACATCCCTCGTTAGTGCCTCCTTAGTGCCTCAATAATCCGAATTCTCTTCCCTCCCATTATCTGAAATAGGACTGTCTTCCTCCGCTCCCTCCTGCTATCTGTGGCACACAAGATCATGCAGAAAGACCAGGGAATACTCTGACCATGTTTAAAGAATGGTTCTGCTTCCTCCCCACTATCCAGCCCCACTTCCACTTGCAAATCACTAGTTTGGACCATAACAAGTTAAATCTTTAGCTATGAGGAAAACATTTATTCAGCATGAATTAGACACCTCACCCCACCCCTGAATTAGCAATTCCTTTCAATAAATATGTATTTGCTAAGTCAGTCGATCTGAGCTAGTCTGGACAGATGTTTTGGTCTCATTAGCAGAAGGAGTATCGGCAGGAAAGTTTTCTACATTTTTAATGGTAGACAGTCCCACCTGGTTACTTTCCCTAAGTAACCATCCCATCCTGGCTCTTCAGGGCCTTGCCTCCATCAATTACCTGGCCCAGGTGGCCAATGGCCTTCTCGCTGCCACACCCATTGCATACTTTTCAGTCCTCCCTTCCTCGTCCTCTCAGCTTATTTTACACTGCTCACCACTACCCTATCCTTCCTGAAATATACTTGTTTTCGTTTCCTTCCCTAACAGCACATGTTCCTGGTTTTCACCTAATTTTCCAGCCAGTTCTCCTTAGAGTTAAGCAGTTAAGGTCTTAACTGCTACCATCCCACCCTCCCTGGGTAAAATCTACTCCTTTTCTGTCAGCCCATTCCATGTTTTGTCAGAGTCCATGGCAGCAGGTGGTTCTTAGCCTTTCTTGGATCACACAGCTCTTTGAGACTCCTGTGGAAAGCATGGGCTCTTCCCCTACTGCGTACAATTTCAGGGAGTTAATCCAAAACCTCCCCAGTGAAGAGCCCCTGTTCTACACACCCTTTTTCAGGTAATCTCATCCCCTTCCACGACTTCCACTCTCACTTGACTGATTACTTTAAATCTCTCAATCTAGCTTATATATCTTACTCCTGAACTCTAAACCTACATTTCCAGCTTTTGAATTTCTCCTCGGCTAGAACGCAGAAACATCAAATTCAATGTGTCTAAAAAATGAACTCCTCAGTGCCACCACAATCCTGTTCCTCCGTCTACATTCCTGTGTGAGTCAATGGAAAACATCCAGCTGCAGGTCGGAAGCCAGACTGCCAGTCTTGATGTGACTCATTCGCCACCAGCTCCATGCAATCATTAAGCCCTGTCACTTCCATATTTTTAATAACTAAAAAAGCTGGTCTTTCCTCTGTCTTTGCTGTCACCATTATTACCTAGGGAACAACTGCCTCATCTCTAGAGTGATCTAAGAGTTCCCACCTGGTTTTCTTGCCTCTAAACTTGCCACGCAGCAGGAAGGGTGATGTCAAACACGAGCCTTCTCACAGTAGCCCCCTGTTCAGTCCTCTGATTGCTTCCATTATTCCGGGAAAATGTCCACACTCCTGAACGTGACAAGGAAGGCTCCCCTACCTCGGCAGCCACATCTCTCCCAACTCGCCCCTTCAGCCTCTGTCCTCAGCCTCACAGGGGCCAAGAGCCACTCGGCATGGGTGGCTACTGAACCCCAGGAATGGGGCACATGCAGACTCATCTGTGCTGAGAGTGAAGCACTTGCCAGATTTTTCAGACTCAGTGTGAAAAAAATGGAAAATGTCTCATTAGAAAATTTTACACCGATTACTCGTTGAAATAATGTAGATATAGTGGGTGAAATAAAACATTATTAAAATTGACTTCACTTTTTTTTAACTTTTAAAAATATGGCTACTTGAAATTTTTGCATTTCTCCTGTGTCGCTTGCATTAAATTTCACTGGGCCGTGCTCCTCTAGGCAACAGAACTCCATGCAGATCCCCTGCTTTGTCCCTTCTGGCAATGCCATCCACTCGACAGTATTTGTTAGGTGCTACCCTGAGGTGGGCACCAAATGTGAGCCAAGAGGCGGCCAGCAAAGCACGAAGCCCCGCCCTCCCCCTCGCCATCACATGGGTCAGCCCTGCTTAGGGCCTCAGCACAGGCCGCCTGCCTCCAGGAAGACAGTCCTGACTTCACCAGAACCAAGATAAACGCTTCACTCATCTTTCCCCAATGAACAAATTAATAATTAATACAATTAGTCTTGTGGTTCCAGCTCTGCTCTTGGCTGATGACTGACAGCTGGAGATTTGAGGGCAGAGGCTGAAAACCTTTGGGCCAGAGCAGCTGCCCTCCTCAAACCTCCCCACACCAACATAAGAGACTAGCACCACATGATTTTTTTGGCCAGCCCAGTTTTTTTTCTTTTTTTTTAAGTTATACTTTTTGTCTTTAAAATTAGGACAACCAGACCAGAGAAAAGTTAAGTTGATATTTTGGAAGAGAGGAAGAAGAAAATATGAAACAAGTTCACCGTGCACTGGTTACCAACTTGGCTGAATTTGGAGAAACAGAACACCCACATATAAGAGGCTATATGAAGCCGATTTATTACTTACAGATAGGCAGCAAGGGACAACAGAGGCCTGGGATCCATGGCAAGCCAGTCCCCAAAACGTGCAAGAAAGCAGCCCAGGGCAGATGAAGTCTCATCTGTGCATGCCTCACTTGCAAGGCAGCTGAAGGACCCCAGGAAGTAGCCGACCCTGAGTTTTACACCCTGGGGGCCATGTGATGTTTTGGGCTAATGTGCTGAAGCTCACCCTGTTGCAGGGAGGAAGGGAGTATGGAACGGAGCCCAGGCTATTCCAGGCTGTCCTTCCCTATCTGAGGATATTACATTCCCAGCATATCTAGTTATTCTTGTAAGCTGCAAGTGAGAAAGGAGACAGAATTGTGTCTGTCCAAGGCCACCAGAAGAACTGCCCTGCAGACAGGGCAGAAAGTCCAGCCGCAGCTCTGTGGAAGTCCTTCAAAGTCCTCTGAGGAATGGGCCTCACGCACTGTACTAGTCAGGTCATCCTCCCACTCTGGCTTCACTCAGCAGGTAAAGGGGAGACAACCAGCCAATGAACAGGCCAGGCAGGAAGCAAGGGAGCTTCCCGCACCCAGGAAATTGGAAGGACATATCCAAACCATGCCAGCTGGATGTGGAAAGCTGAGCTAGAATGTCATGATGACACACAGCTCAGCCTGCACCTCTCGAGCAATTATGACAGTCTTGGGCAGGAAAAGCAGTCTACAGAGAAGAAGTGAGCAGCCTGGCTATGAATGTGAGAAACCACGTGAGAATGGGAGGTGGAAAACACTGCTGCCTGCCTCACTTCCCGCCAACTTTCTGGTCCCCAGTTTCAGTGGACTGTGTGACTTCACTTAACTTAGATTCTGTGAGCCACCTGATATCCCTGCCACATGTCTCCTTATATTTAAGCTAACTCGGGTAGGTATTTGTTTCTTGTAAACAAACTATTCTTGGAGAAGAACAAGAAAAACATGTTTAGACTTAGTTTAACTAAGGTATTCTCACTAGCAGAATCAATTACATTCCTGTTTTGTTCTGATGGATCTTCTAGTGGCTACCTTGTTTCTATCATTTACATTATTTCTTAAGGTATAGCTTCTTGAGTTTATTAAAATATTGCAAAGTTTTTTTAGATTATCATTTAACAATCAATTTTACCAAAACCATGAGTCTGAGTAACCACAATATCACAATATATTGCATCAATGGACCTCAGTTACATAAGAGAATAAATATCCTGCTTCTGAGGAGATCCGTGCCACGTATTCAGGGCTGCAGGGCCATAACGTCTGCCACTTACTCTCAAGCAGCTCAGAAAGAGAAAGAGAACACACACAAATGCAGCATAATGTCAAAGCTGGTGACTACAGATGAAAGCAGCTTTTCAGTAGTTAAAATTCTTTCCAATTAAAAAACTCAAAAACAAAGACTCATGACAACATTTTTTCTTTCCACACTTCCCTTTTCCACCTCAACCAGGAGGACAAAAGTGCCATACTGGGGGGAGGGGAGCAGCAGGGTAAAGGACTCTGCTTTTTTTTTTTTTTTTTTTTTTTTGAGATGGAGTCTCACTCTGTTGCCCACGGTGGAGTGCACTGGCATGACCTCGGCTCACTGCAAGCTCCGCCTCCCAGGTTCACACCATTCTCCTGCCTCAGCCTCCTGAGTAGCTGGGACTACAGGCGCCCGCCACTAAGCCCAGCTAATTTTTTTTGTATTTTTAGTAGAGATAGGGTTTCACCGTTTTAGCCAGGATGATCTTGATCTCCTGACCTTGTGATCCGCCCGCTTTGGCCTCCCAAAGTGCTGGGATTACAGGCAAGAGCCACTGCGCCTGGTCGACTCTGGCTCTTTCATGATTTTGTTGGGCTCTGGACTCACCGATATCCACAGTCCACACGACATGAGAAAGATAAACCTCTTACTTAGTAAAATAAAATCCAAAAAGAAGTAAAATTAACATTCAGGTGACTATAATTTTATTAAGCCTTCACGTGACTTCAAAGGATGCCTTCTGATGTTAATTCCACTACTGCTAGAATCCAAGTTCCGCTTCTGACAACACTGTTGTGACTCCCTACACACAGCGTGCTCACAGGGCGCCTCTGCCTGAAGTCCTCCTGGTACCCCAGCCACATCTCCAACTCACTCCTTAACCCTTAACACCTCTAGCACTGCCTGCTCCCGCCTGTTCCCAAGCTCCTGTGACACCTACATACACTTCTGTCACAGCTCTCACGATAAGGAAAGAGACCACCTCTCTTATTGTCTCATACCTCAGAAAAAGAAAGAGGAAGTAAAAGCTACAGAAAGGCAAAAATGAGATCAATAGTCAGACAGCCCGGTGCCACACCCCAGGCCTGGTTTGGTAGTTAAAAATCAACTCCTGATCTAACCGCTTGTATTAGCTATAGATTCCAGGCATTGTGTAAGGAAGCACTGTGAAACTTTCTATTCTGTTCTGTCTTGATTACTGATGCATGCAGCCCCAGCCACGTACACCATGCTTGCTCAATCGATCATGACCCTTTCACATGGACCCCCTTAGAGCTGTAAGCCCTTAAAAGGGGCAGGCATTTCTCTCCCAGGGAACTCAGTTTTGGGACACAAGTCTGCCGATGCTCCCGGCCAAATAAAGCCACTTCCTTCTTTAACCTGGTGTCTGAGGGGTTTTGTCTGCGGCTCGTCCTGCTACATTTCTTGGTTCCCTGACCGGGAAGTGAGGTAATTAAAAGATGGTCGAGGCAGTCCCTTACGTGGCTTAGGCCTGCCCTCTGGAGCATCCCTGTGGGGACTCCAGCCAGCTTGAGCGACGCGGATCCTGAGAGCGCTCCCAGGTAGGGATTTGCCCCAGTGGAATACCTCATCAGAGCGGTGCACGGCAGGCCCCTGCGGAGGATCAATGCAATGGTTGAACACTGGGAAGGAACTGGTGCTTGGAGTCGGACATCTGGAATACAGTAAGACGGTCTTAGGAACTTGCCGACCCCATTTGAGTGGAAGCATGGCCTGATCACCCACGGCATGCCTTTATTGGCACTTTGGTTTTGATTTTGACTTGGCTTGAATTGCTTGATGAACAGGCGTGCCTTTATCGACACTTTGGCTTTGGTTTTAATTTTGATTTAGTGTGAATTAGACAAGTGAGTGACCTTTACCCTTTCCTTCTCTTGTAGTGTGAGAGTTGCTTTGTCTCAAAAAAAAAAAAAAAAAAAGTTACACTCAAAGTAAGCCCACTCCGCTAGGAACTATGTTAAAAAACATACATATATAAAAAAATAAGAAAAAAAGTCATCGAAACATCCAAAACGCTATTAAAGTGCATGTTACAGAACCTTAAAAAACGTTTTGCAGGGGATTATAGAGTTAAGTTAACCCCCAACAGATTGAGAACTCTCTGTGAATGTAAATCAGAATTGCCCTCTTTTGGCGTTGGATGGCCAACTGAAAGAACTACAGACAGGGAACAACTGGCCATGTATTTCAGGTGGTGACAGGGGTTGGAGGTAGCCAGTGTACCCAGACCAAATTCCTTCATACTGATTCATAGTTAAATATAATATAGACAAAACCAGCATAGATCCAGCCCTGTTTAACGGCTCATTGCGGGAAAAAAAAAAAAAAAAGCCACAAGTACAAGTAAGAGCAGCTTCGCCAGCAGACACAGAGTTAAAAGAAGAAATCCCAGAAACAGCAAAAGAAACCAGTTTTGCAGGAGCCGCCAGAGGTAACAGAAATTCTTCCTCCATATGTCCCAGCCTACCCCTCCTTTACCGAGGCCAACAGCACCCCAGGAACCAGGTTTAGGAGCTAACACGCCCCACGTCTCACCTCGAAGGGGAGGATCAGAGCCTTGAGAGGCCAGGGAAGGAAGTCAAGATAGTCAAGCGGGCAGTCTCAAATCTGGCCTTGCTCAAGCTATGCAAATGCCCCTGAGAAAGCAGCGATATACTGGGGTAGACGAAGACAGGCATATGGTAGAAAGGTGTGCCTTTGTGTATCAACCCTTCACCTCTGCTGATCTCCTCAATTGAAAGAATACCCCATCTTATACTAAAAAGCCTCAAGCCTTAACTAATTTGCTTCAAACTATTATCCAGACTCATAACCCTACTTAGGCTGATTGCCACCAGTTGCTCATGTACTGAGGACAGCTGGTTCACCTGCCTGGACCTGAAGAGGACACTTTCTTTAGCATCAGACTAGCTCCTGACAGCCAGAAACTGCTTGCTTTCCAGCGGGAAGATCCAGGGTCAGGTGTCACCACTCATACACTTGGACCTGGCTTCCCCAAAAGTTCAAGAACTCCCCTACTATCTTCGGGGAGGCCCTGGCTCAAGACCTGCAAAAGTTTCCCGCCAGAGACCTAGCCTGCGTGTTGCTCCAGTGCGTCAGCGACCTCCTGCTGGGAGACGCCACGGCAGTCGGGTGCACCAAAGGAACAGATGCCCTGCTCAGTCACCTGGAGGACTGTGCGTATAATGTGTCCAAAAAAAATGCTCAGATCTGCAGACAGCAGGTACACTACCTAGGATTTACTATCCAACAGGGGGAGCGCAGTCTAGGATCAGAAAGAACGCAGGTCATTTGCAACCTGCCAGAGCCTAAGACCAGAAGGCAGGTGAGAGAATTCTTAGAAGCTGTAGGGTTCTGCAGGTTATGGATCCCAAACTTTGCAGTACTGGCCAAACCTCTGTACCAAGTCACAAAGCGGGGTGACCAGGAACCTGTTGAATAGGGGTCTTAGCAGCAAGCCTTCCGTGAGTTAGAAGAAACTCATGCCAGCCCCAGCCCTCGGTCTGCCTGACCTGACAAAGCCATTTACATTATATGTGTCAGAGAAAAAAATGGCAGTTGAGGTTTTGACTCAGACTGTGGGGCCTTGGCTGAGGCCGGTGGCCTACCTCTCCAAACAACTAGATGGGGTTTCTAAAGGTTGCCCCCCGTGTTTGAGGCCCTTAGCAGCAATTGCCCTGCTAACACAAAAAGCAGATAAACTGACTCTTGGGCAAAAGCTGAACATAAAAGCTCCCCAATGCTGTGGTGACTTTAATGAATACCAAAGGACATCATTGGCCAACGAATGCTAGACTAACCAAGTACCAAAGTTTGCTCTGTAAAAATCCCCACATAACTACTGAAGTTTGTAACACCCTGAACCCCACCACCTTGCTCTCGGTATCAGAGAGCCCTGTCGAGCTTAACTGTGTAGAGGTGCTAGACTCAGTTTACTCTAGCAGACCTGACCTCTGGGACCAGCCTTAGGCATCAGTGGACTGGGAGCTGTATGTGGACGGGAGCAGCGTCGTCAACCCACAAGGAGAAAAATGTGCGGGATATGCAGTGGCAACCCTGGATACTGTCATTGAAGCCCAATCACTGCCCCAGGGTATTTCAGCCCAAAAGGATGAACTCATTGCTTTAATTCAGGCTATAGAATTAAGTGTAGGTAAGACTGTGAACATCTATGCTGACTCTCAGTATGCCTTCTTAACCCTCCAAGTACATGGGGCATTATACAAGGAAAAAGGCTTGTTAAACTCCGGAGGAAAAGACATATAACATCAGCAAGAAATCTTGCAACTACTAGAAGCAGCGTAGAGGCCCCAAAAGGTGGCAGTCATGCACTGCAGGGGACACCAGCGAGCTTCCACTAGAGTTGCTTTCGGGAACTCCCAGGCTGACTCAGAGGCTGGGACTCAGAGGAAAGCTGCATACCGGGTGTCAGTCACAGCCCCCCTTCTCCCTCAAGCACCTGACCTTGTACCTACTTATTTTAAAGAAAAAAAGGACGTTTTCCAGACAGGAGGAGGACAAATAATAGAAGAAGGATAGATCCGGTTACCGGATAAAAAGATAGCTGTGCCACAACTGCTAGGAGCCACAGCTGTACTGGCTGTGCATGAGACCACCCACCTAGGTCAAGAGTCACTTAAAAAGTTGTCAGGCCGCTTATTCTACATCTCACATTTATCAGCCCTTGCCAAAACGGTGGCACAGCCATGTATTACCTGCCAGCAGCACAATGCGAGGCAAGGTCCAGCCATTCTGCCCAGCATACAAGCTTATGGAACTCCCCCTTTAAAGATCTCCAGGTGGACTTCACAGAAATGCCAAAGTGTGGAGGTAACAAGTATTTACTAGTTCTTGTGTGTACCTACTCTGGGTGGGTGGCGGCTCATCCAACACAAACTGAAAAAGCTCGTAAAGTAACCCGTGTGCCTCTCCGAGATCTTATTCCTAGATATGAACCGCCCTTACGAATCGGCTCAGATAATGGGCCAGCGTTTGCAGCTGACTTAGTACAGAAAATAGCAAAGGTATTAAAGATCACATGAAAACTCCATGCCGCCTACCAGCCGCAATGTTCAGAAAAAGGTAAAAAGCATAAACCAGACACTCAAGCAGCTACTGAAGAAATATTGGCAGGAAATTCATTTAAAATCAGGTTTTTGCCTATGGTCGTCCTCCAAGTCAGGTGCACCCCCATCAAACAAACTAGGTATTTTCCCTATAAGATTTTGTTCAGTCAACCACCCCCCAAATCATAAGTCCCCAAAATTAAAGGTAATCTCCAGGAACTAGGGGAATTGACCTCAAAAAAAAGCAAATGCAGGCTTTAGGAATAGCCATACAAAGTGTTCATAATTAAGTACATAAAAATGCCTATAAGCCTGACACTCCTTTAAATCTGGTGACTCTGTTTAGGTTAAAAAGTAAAATCTAATTTCTCTAGGATCCATATAATATAGGCCCTATATTGTAATCTTGTTCACTCCCACTGCTGTTAAAGTTGCAGGTGTTGTGTCTTGGATCCACCACAGTTGACTGACACCGGCAGTTCAGGACAAGTGAACCAGCCAGTAGGACTCAGATCATCCAACCCGGCTAATCCTAAGGCGAGACCAAGCTGCTGCTGAGGAAATAACAAGCCCTGCTCTAGTCACACACCAGAAGCTAACTAAGCATTGCCGAGTTTGAGGACTCGTCAAACAAGTAATGCAGTTAGACATCTTAGGACTAGTAGTATTCCTGTATACTGTTTTACTATTGTTCTGTCACTGTACTCAATCTTTTTCCCAGGTAAGGACCTCTTTTGTCCTTGCTAGCACCTATATAAAAGTGTCCCCACTGTACACATACTACTTAGTCAAAGAACTCAGACCCGTCTGGCCCAGCAGCATTTCCAAGTCTTTAAGTCATTCTTCAAGTATATAAACCAAAAGTTACCAGAGCCTCCTCCCTTAGCTAAAAACATTGCCAGCAGCCTAGGCATTTCCTCATGTTATGTTTGTGGAAAGACTAACATAGGAGACCAATGACCTTAGGAAGCAAAAAAGTTAATGCCTCAAAATAACTTTACTCTGACTATTTCCCCAAACAGACGACCACAAGTTCAAATGTCTACCTCTTAAAAACGTCTATTATGAAAAGTCAAACCCCCAGCTACATGCTCAATTAAATCATACAGTTGCAGGCCGTCTTAGAAATAATCACTAATAAAACTGGCAGAGCTTTGACCATTTTAGCCTGGCAAGAAACCCAAATGAAAAATCCTGTCTAGGCCGGGCGCGGTGGCTCAAGCCTGTAATCCCAGCACTTTGGGAGGCCGAGACGGGCGGATCACGAGGTCAGGAGATCGAGACCATCCTGGCGAACACGGTGAAACCCCGTCTCTACTAAAAAATACAAAAAACTAGCCAGGCGAGGTGGTGGGCGCCTGTGGTCCCAGCTACTCGGGAGGCTGAGGCAGGAGAATGGCGTAAGCCCGGGAGGCGGAGCTTGCAGTGAGCCGAGATCGCGCCACTGCACTCCAGCCTGGGCAACAGAGCGAGACTCCGTCTCAAAAAAAAAAAAAAAAAAAAAAGAAAAATGCTGTCTATCAGAATAGACTGGCCCTAGACTATTTACTAGCAGCTGAAGGAGAAATGTGTGGAAAATTCAACCTAACCAATTGTTGTCTGCACATAGATGATCAAGGGCAAGTAGTTGAAAATATAGAGACATGACAAAGTTGGCACATGTGCCTGTACAGGTGTGGCATAGGTTTAATCCTAAGTCTTTATTTAAAAAATAGTTTCCAACTATAGGAGAATTTAAAACCCTCATCGTATGTGTACTGCTAGTAATAAGAACTGGCTTGCTGCTCCCCTGTGTATTACCCTTGCTCCTTCAAACAATAAAAAGTTTTGTTGCTACCTTAGTTCATCAGAAAACCTCGGCACAGATGTATTACATGAATCATTATCAATCTGTCTTGCAGGAAGACCTAAGTAGTGAAAATGAGAATGAGAACTCCCACTAATAAGTGAGATTCTCAAAGGGGGGAATAAAGAGGAGACCACTTCTCTTATTGTCTCATACCTCAGAAAAAGAAAGAGGAAGTAAAAGTTAAAGAAAGGCAAAAATGAAATCAATAGACAGCCCGGCACCACACCCCAGGCCTGGTTTTGTAGTTAAAAATCAACCCCTGACCTAACCACTTGTATTATCTATAGATTCCAGGCATTGTATAAGGAAGCACTGTGAAACTTTCTGTTCTGTTCTGTTCTGTCTTCATAACTGATGCATGCAGCCCAGGCACATACCCCATGCTTGCTCAATCGATCATGACCTTTTCACATGGACCCCTTAGAACTGTAAGCCCTTAAAAGGGCAGGCATTTCTCTCTTGGGGAGCTCAGTTTTCGGGACACAAGTCTGCCGATGCTCCCAGCCGAATAAAGCCACTTCTTTCTTTAACCTGGTATCTGAGGGGTTTTGTTTGCAGCTCATCCTGCTACGACAGTGTACTGAAACTGTGTGCTATGCCTTTATTTTCTACTTCTTATTTCTCTACTTTAGCACAAATTGAATTTTCTAACAAGTATTCCTGTCCGTAACTAAATTAGAGACAATTACAGAGATAAAAGTAAACACTCCCATAACTCTCTTAACTGAGAAAAGAGCTGGATACAAATGGAACAGCATAGTGTTCAAACCAGACACTGAAATGTTTTCTCAGAATACATTTTTGGGATATTTAGCAAGGCAGGAAAAACTGTCATCCAAGAGACTGTTTTCATTTCAGGCTTCTAAATGCCTAGCCCTTAAGGAAAATAAGGCAAGAAGAGCACAGCTCCTACCAGTGTGAGAGGTGCCTCTAGGAGAATGTGGTACAGATCTGATACAGTGTGGTGGGAGAAATCTGGTCTTTTAGGAAAACCTCTGGCCCTATACTAACACTTTGGCACCTTTATGCTGAATTCCTTTTTTAAAACAGAGGTAAAAACAGATGATAAACTTCATCTAATTCATCTAAGAGGATTTAGATTTTAAAATGTAACTGCTGCACAATTCTTTTAAAATTTAAATGGAATAAAAATTCAATTAAAGAATATTTACATCAAAAGGTACCTTTCTTAAGACAATAGACTGATACTTCTCCCCCTCTTTTTGGTCAATTCCTTAGGTTTTTACTAAAGACAAAAACCTGTCAATTCATTTCCATTAGCTATGAAACATTTTCCCCCATCAAGACGTAACACCTGGGTGACATACATAAAGGGACACTGAGAAAATAATTCGAAAACTTAAATCTCTTAGAGAGTGAATATAAAGTTTGCTCAATCTTAATTAAATTTTTAGTATATTCTGCCAACCATTCTAGTGAGGTTTATTGGATTTAAAAGATGTGCCGTCTCTACTAAAAATACAAAAAAATTAGCTGGGTGTGGTGGTGGGCACTTGTAATCCCAGCTACTTAGGAGGCTGAGGAAGGAGAATCGCCTGAAGCCAGGAGGTGGAGGTTGCAGTGAGACGAGATCACGCCACTGCACTCCAGCCCAGGCGACACTGTGAGACTCTGCCTAAAAAAAAAAAAAAAAAAAAAAACAGATGCGTGCATGTGCACACACACACAAAGCCCATGAAATGAAATATGCC
Organism: Theropithecus gelada; assembly: GCF_003255815.1. Classification (NCBI taxonomy): domain Eukaryota; kingdom Metazoa; phylum Chordata; class Mammalia; order Primates; family Cercopithecidae; genus Theropithecus; species Theropithecus gelada. Next base: position 55,975,364 of record NC_037676.1, read on the forward strand.
AAGTGACCACAAATGTAACTGCTCCACTCACACAGAAGGAAGAGAAAGCAATGAAAACCAAAGCAAGTTAATTCATTTTTCTCTACTTCTCCTTACTAGACCAGCCTTTTCTTCGTCTATGCTTTACTGATCCTTTAAATCCCACTTCAGGTACCTGTTTGTCTAAGAAGCCAATCATAAGCAAACAAAACCAAAACATGAACTAGATCCACAGATCCCCACACTTAGTCATGTGCACCTATGTGTGAAACCTGTAATTGATTTTATGTTTAATTATGAAGTCCACAGACTACATTATCCATCAGGGGTTTTCTTTACTGTCAAAATGCTTATTTTCCAGCTCTTCTGAATGTTTACTTAGGCTGATACTTTGCAACAATCTAGAGATTTATGTTATGCTGGCATTTCCAAATCAACTGTAATTCAGTGGTGCATAGTGTCCAGAAAAGTTAAAGTTAATACAGTCTTAGGAAACATTTCTAACCTGCAAAGAAGCAGCAACCTTCGATTGGGAGGCTGAATTACCAGCTGATAGTGAGATAACAGCTGTAAAAAATTCCTCTTTACCTGGAATTCGTTTTCATATTTTAAAAAATCCAGTTATATTTGTTTTTTTCAAATACACAAAACATATGACATTAAAAACATTTTCAAATGTTCCTCCACTAAAAATGTCATAATAATGTGGAAAATTCCAGGTACCCAGAAAGAGACCAGGTACCCAGAAAATTTCAGCTACCTAGAAAATTCCAGAAACCCAGAAAGAGAATCTAGAAATTAATTTAGAAATTAGAAATTAATTATGGAAAACATTAAATCTAGAAATGTTATGTTTATTGAAAATCATGTGGAATGTTTTGGTAACTTGATTATTATCCTAAAAGTTAGCTAAAACACATAAGAGTTTTTTTTTTCTCTCTTTAGTTCGTAACTCTTCTAATTACTGTATTTATGCCTCTGCACTTACAGAATAACTAAAATATGCAAAGCTAATAAAAATACCAGAGAACAAAGTAGTATCATCCATACCCTCAGCCTTGCTGAGTTTTTGTTATATTAATTTACCTAAGCATAAAAAATCGAGATGGTAACATTCTTAAAACTTATTATGCTGCTTAAGAAAGGGCTGAATAAGAATCTAGAGACAAAAATAGAAAATTCTACATGATATCCTCTACCTACAAACGTCAGTGTTTCTTTCCTGAAGTCCTGAGCTGTTCTTACGCACATATTGCTGCTTCTGCATTAGAGGCTGATTACATTTAAAATCATTCTGTAGGAGAAAAACAATTGACATTTTATGATGTTAAATGGATGAATTAGGTGTATATACACAAGTTCTCTAAGTTGTCATTGTTTATATATTCTGCCAAATTTAATAATATAAAAATCCAGCACTGCACAAAAGAACAAAGGGCGCACCAGGAATGCCATGGTGGGCACAAAAAGATGAGAGCTGTGGAGGCCCACGAGTAGGACTGGCCTGCTCAGGCTTCCCAGCTGAGGGCGCCCAGTGGGTGCCACTGTCCACTCCCTCCCCAGCAACTTTATTCCTCCCCCACCGCTCCTCACCCACTCTCAGTCAGGGTTATTTATAATCCATTGTTCGTGGAAGGGGAGAAACGCTGGTATTCTAACACCTACAATTCAAGGATACAGTTTTGAAATCAATCATAAAATAATTAAATAAGTATTTTCCCATTATATAACTCTATACTCCATGTGATATAAACTCAAATGTATCTCTACATTATCAAGAAACTTAACATTTAACTCCTTATAACAGAATCAAAATCAAAATCCATATCTGAGCCAGTTCCATGATTTCTTAAGTAACATAAATTACACTTAAAATATAATTTTGAAATTATACTTAACATTTTTTAAATTCACGGCAGAAAGTAATAAATGTTAACTTTATTGTATCCAAAGTTACAATTTAATCTGATAAACAAAAACTTCAGGAAAAATGCAGTATCAAAAACCTAAAAATCCTTTAGGGCAGAAAAGCCCAGGGATGCAGGCAAAGTGCTGCTGCTGCTGCCTGTTACGCAGACCTTCATGCTTTCATCTGTGCTTGCATGTTCATTATGTTCAAATAACTATTTCACTATGGAAGGCTAAAATACACCATTTACAATAACTCGTTTCCATTTAAATCAAGCCAATGCTAAAAGAAAAACTCCACTGTATTTTCAAATTTTCACTTGGTACAAAAGAAAATAATTTAGAGAAATTTATAGATTCTTTAGAACCCCAGTAACATATTTTAGTTTAAAAAGCCCCTATTTTAGGCAGGTAGAAAGGTAGTCTTTACAAGTATAGTTTAGTATAGACAACTAGGTTACCTGAAAAAAGGTATTGATCCAAACCTCTTTTACATTTGGGGATATAATTTGCAAAAGATTACTTTCCAAATGGTATTCTATTTAGTCTCATATTAAACTGGTATTGTAATAAATTGTTATTACTTGAGTAACTTTCATTCTCTGGCACACGGAGCCACAGAAATTTATAAGTCACAATCAAATACAGAGATCACAGGTGAATTTTAATCTTCCTTTATATAAAAATTTCTCTATGAAGGAAGTGTGGGAAAATACTAACACAAAGCTTCTCCATTAAATGCAAAGGAAATAATCAGAGCTAAAACATTAAAATTTTAAAAGTTTGGCATATAATTAGAAAGATAAAGGAAAAAAGAATACTCTCTCATAAAGAGCAAATAAAATAGTATTTCCCTGTAAAGACAGAATACTCTTCCTCTTATAATCATACACGGAGAAAGGTACTATGAGACTACACCAAGTTTCTAAATTCAAGAAAAAAGTCAAATTTTAAATATTTCATCTTCAATACATGATCATCTGAACAACAAAAATTCTCAACCAAAAAATTTCCTCCACTGGCAAACATCCTGTTTCACACACATCTTGCCTTTCATATTAGGAATATACATTTTTTAAAACAAGAAAACCACTAGATCCAACAAGAAAGATTTCAAGAGAAATAAACTAATAAAAGAATAATTATATTTCAATAGCCCTAATTTCGACACAATGGGAAAATAAAACTTTGACTTTCATAGAAACTTTAGAAAAACATCTGGCAACTATAAGTTCATTGGTTGCAACGGCCTCAAATTCTATTAAATGCCAACATCCTTTAAATTAAATTCCTGAAAGAGATATAAACAAACCATAAAATATGAAATTACTAAATAATTGATTTATCTTGAAAAATCTAGCTTGGGGTAAAGTGAAGTAAGGAGAGAAATCCAGTGGTGTATCCTAAGTTTTACTGACAGACCTTAAGTTTTTCCTCCTAAACAGATAAAAACCATTCTGGGGTTTTTATCTTCTGTTTTGATCCCATTCTTCTTGCACTGAAGTTATGGAAAAAAGTAAAAACATTTTCAGCCCATCAAGTACTGTCAGCACTAGCTCTGAATCTACCCCAAGTCCATCTACTTCTTATCTCAATGTTTATCGTCTACGCCAAGCCACCAACTATCTCAGCCCCAGACTATCATGAGAACCAGTTCAAATGTTCTTCATTCTTTCTCACTTACCCTTACACAATCCATTCTCCAGGGAGTAGCCAAAGTGACCTTTTCGAAACATAAACCACACCTTGTCATTCCCCTATTTAATATCCTTGCAATGGTTTTCAACTCATCTTACAGGAGTCAAATTATAGCCTACAATGCCCTACATGATCACGTCTCTGCCTACCTCTCCTGAACCGTATTTTTCCCCTTGTACCGTCCTTCAAGTCAGAGTTTGCCCTTGACCATCCTTCATATCAGAGTTTCCCAACCTCGGCACTGATGTACACTTCTTTAATGCTGGGGACTGTCTGCATTACAGGATATTACCAGCACTCCTGGTCTCTATCCACTAGATGCCAGCAGCACCTCCAACCCTGAGTGTCACAACCACATAAGTCCCTGTACATTGCTTTAAACAAGCCAAGTTCATTACTACTTCAAGGCCTTTTCACCTCTCATTCCCTCTACCTAAAATGCTTATTCACCCCAGTAATAGAGCTGTATGGCTGGTTCCTTTTCATTACTGTCATCTTAGCTATGTGGCCTACTCGGGGAGGCTTTCTCTAATCATCCTATATAAAGTTGCACTCACTTCCATCATACCTAACATCATTTAACTTATCAAGGTACAAATTTGTACACTTATCAGAGTACAAAGTGCTCAAAAAGCAGTTGTAAGAATTTACATAAATGTCACTATTTATGATAAAAGTGTTAAGTGGCAGGAACATAGTATTTAACACATGATACCACAGCAGCACTCCTGGATAGTCTCCTACACTGTATTTGCCTGCATCCTCAAAATGCACCCATGCTAATGCATCATTAATCCTCTCCTTTGGAAGGGCTGGTAGCATTACTGTCAGTTAAAAGCAATGTATATTTGTTCCTGATGCCTTAACAAAAATAGTCCAAAACAGAGCATCCTTCCAGAGGCTGCGGAATGGAGAGGCATTTGAACTGTTTAGGATAGTGATGAAGGCACTGAACACCCAACCTACAGCTAAAAGCAGCTATGCCAAGGGGAATCTTCATTTCTTCATTTCTTCTATTATGTACACAAAGGGCTCACCATTATTATGTCTAAGTAGTTACTCTTTAATTGATCTTGTTCTAAGTGGATACAAAAATGTCACTAATTTTTATTTTAAAAATAAAAACAGGCAACAAAGAAGCACTACTTTAGTTACTTCAAAAGCATAAACTATATGAATGAAATGTGAGAGCTGAATCTGAGTTTCATCAGCTTTTAGGGTTTTTATGTGAATTGGTAAAATTCATTCAATTTACCATATGCTGAATAGTCAAGCCTTGCAAAATTGTGGCGTCTCTAAAGGAATCAGTAGTCCAACTGCATTCAACTCCAAAAAGGACTGACTGACTTATGTCACAGGATCCTTTGAGTTACCTCTAGAGTTGTTTTTGAAATTATTATTTTGAATATACACTCGAGACCTTGAGTATCTTTTTAAAACTATTGTGTTATTGCTCTGAATTACTAAAATATATTTCTACATTTTGAATCAAACTCACTGATTTTAAAAATGGTCATTCAAAGCATTTACATAAGAACTTTTAGAATGGCAAGTGAGAGTTTGCAGACTAATGTACGAGTGTGAGCAAAAAGCCATGGCATACCAGTTGTGCACCATGAGCTTCTGCACGGCCAGCAGAGCGTTATAGCGGACCTGCTGGTCTTCGTGATGCATGTGGTTCATGACCAGCTGCTTCCCACCGAGCTGTTCGATGACCCTGCAAACGGGAGAGACATGGTGAGGAAGATGCAATTACTCTCAAATTCACAGTTTATAAACAGGCATCTCAAATACCAAAATGCTAAAAAGGAAAGTAACAATGTACGAAAATAAACCAAACGTGTCTTTTTTTTGACATCATTTTCCCTGAACCACAGATTTACAGTATTCAAATATTTTTTTTTGAATTCCTAATGATAAATCCAACAGCTGTCCTCATTTCTCATCTCTAATCCAGAAAAGTATGATCTGCCCAGATACCACCCAGTCACCAGCATTTTAGATCATGGTTTTCTAAGTGGTTGAGTATTAACGTTTTTATTATCAGTATTTCTTGCTTGTTTAAAATCAGTATTGAACACCATCTAATTTTCATAATATACAATCAATATCAAGCCCACCAGTGACTGTGCTGTGTGACAGATAGGGGCTTAGAGGTAGACAGCAGGGAACAGAGGGTTAAAGAGCACCCATGCTAATTTCCTGGAAAAGACTACTGATTTTAAGATATCCACCGGTTTCTCAGAACAATGGGATATGCCATGTGACTTAGGCAGTGAGATGGAGGAGAACATTCATATCTTCGAGAGCACCGAGATGACTGACAACCGACACTGTTTTCTATCACCACACTTCCAACACCCTGAAAATCCACTTATTGCATACACAAAGGAAAGTAAAAATGGTTATTTTCGTCATGCATAGAAATAGGTCCTCTGTTCCTTTGCAAAAGTGTGGTTACAGACAGAGCTGTGGAGTCTCAACTTCCACAAAACAGTGTGGACTGCCCTGTCCATTCTTCAGCCACCAGTCCTGTCTAGTGGAGGATACCTACTGTATGGTCAGTGACAAGTGGCACCTTAATACAGTACGGTGTTTGGTGGTTTAAGACAATCTCATAGATCAGTAAGATTTCTGGGGTCAGAAAGAAATAAGTAGATGGGGTCGGAGTGAAAGGGAAGCTTTTATCTGCATACCTTTTCATATTTTATTCTTTAAAGCATGGTTTTTTTAAAAAAATGTATTGAACTGAGGGGAACAAAAAGAACATAATATAAGTATCATCAAACATTAACTGAGTGCTTACTGAATACCAGGCACCATACTTTAAAACATTATCTAACAAATCAGCTCAGCCATTTATCAAACATGTTAATTAGACAAGTCCTTTACCTGGTAAATTCCTCCCTGACAAATAGGGAGGACAAGGACATCTTTACAGCGTTGCTGTGATGATTAAAGGACATAAAGCCTATGTCCCTGCAGGACACCAAGCCCAGCTCTGCAGCGATGATGATACAAGATGCTCTCCTGCCTCCCATTCTCACTGTTGCCAAAGGGATCTTAGCAAAACTCTGCATATTATTTTTACTACTTAAAATTTAGTGGCTTCTACTTCTCGTAACAAAAGGACCCAGGCCAGGCTCATGCCTGTAATCCCAGCACTTTGGGAGACCAAGCTAGGACAAATTGCTTGAGCCCAGGAGTTCGAGACCAGCCTGGGTCACACAATGAGATGCTGTCTCCACAAAAAAATTAAAATAAAAAATTAGCCAGGCTTGGTGGTGTGCACCTGTAGAAACAGCTGTTTAGAAGGTGGAGGTGGGAGGATCACTTGAGCCCAGTTCAAGGTTACAGTGAGCTATGATCGCACCACTGCACTCTAGCTGGAACAACAGGGTAAGACCGTTTCTTAAAAAAATAAATAAAAATAAAACAAAGGACCCAAATCCTTAAAATAGCTGACAAGGTCCTTTCACAGTCGGCTTTGGAGCCCCACTGAGCTTCACAGAGCACGGTCACAGGCTGCTTGTTCTCTAGACTGCCTCTGAGGCCTGAGCTAGCAGCCAACAGCACCATAGCTCCTGCCTGAAGGAAGCTTCTCTAATGCACGAGTTTTCTCCACAGGCACGTAACAGCCCCTTCTTGTGCTTAAGAACATTATACACCACTCCAGCAGAAGGTCTGGGGCAATTTTAAACAGCAAAATCGCCCCCCACACACACACACAAAAACCCCACAAAACTGCAAAAAAAAAAAATATGGCACTAAACAGACCACGTAAAGGATGCTTGTTTCTAGCGTAAAACAGAACACAGGATGGCGGAACGTTGCCTTGTTCCCCCACAGCTGCAGATGTGTCCATGCGCGACTCCAATTATTCGACAATTCTATACATGTCCACGGATAACTGCGAAAGCGCCTCTAGTATTGGCACGGGTGTTGAAAATAAACTTTTTAGGAGGTGGGCAAATTCACAATTCTGGAACCAATGAATAATGAGGATCAAAATACAATCTCAGAAAACTGCCATGTTGTGAGCAAAATACGACTGAATCCCGAAGTGCTGGGATTACAGGTGTGAGCCAGCACACCCAGCGATCCTTTCTTATGACTCAAGAAGTCTATTCTAGATAACTTGGTAAAAGTTCAAAAACAAAATAATTCTAATACTTGACATGAAAGAATTACATAATTTAAAATGCTTGAGTATTATGATTAATCTTTTAGAAAACTTAGTTCAAATTGTTGGTCTGCAAATCCACTGAACATCCATAAAGTTTGGAAAAAAAAAAAAAAAAAAAATCTCCTATAACCATGAGAGAAAACACTGTTTTGTTTTGTTTTGTTTTTTGAGAAGTTTCAAAAAGCAGAGTCTTAATGAGGAGAAAATAATTCGAAAACATATCTCAAAGCAGAAGGATCCGGAGCTTGCAGAGAAAATAAGTTATGCTGGTGAGAGGCTTCAGAATAAAGAATGACTACATTAGTCCATGATGTAAATATAAGCCACTGGAAGGACATAGAAAAGAATTAGCATGGCCACAGTTTTAGGCCCAAAAAGGCTATTTCAGGAAAAGCACGGAGGATCGACTGCAGCAGTTACTGGTGATAGGAAGTCTAACGAAGGTACAGCATGGTGGGAGAGATCATCCTTCTTAGGGAGAAACAGTAAAGCAGGGAGAAAGAAAGGAACGGAGCAGTAGAGCAGAATTACGTGAAGGCACAGCAGGCTTCTGCCTTGGCAGCAGGTCAGGTGTGCACAACATAGCCAAAAGGAACATTTGAAACACTGGCTGGCTACTGAGGCAGTGCTGTGAGAAGATAAATTCTTCAACAAGCTTTTCACTTTCAGGATTTTAGAACGATCATATTTTTATCTTCATTTGCTTTTTAGCACTTATAAATCTAAGAGGGCTCTATATACCATCAATCCGTCTGTTTTTCATGTTTAACACATTTTAGATGAGTTACAGATTTGACTATTAGCTACATTTATATTTGCCTTATCTAAAGATCTTTAATTTTCCATAGAAAAACAGATTATTTTGGAATGATATTAATTTTGGACAGCTCTTGATATTACAGTGTCAAGAACTATGAGGGTCTTAGTTTTTACCCTACTTGCAGCTAACAAGTTAGCCTGCCACAGTTTCATGGATCCTGGTAGAAGACATGAGACTCCTAGGTCTGAGACAAAGGATAGTTTATTGTTCACAGCAACAGAAATAGCAAGATATTGGCATTTTAGTGCTGGTCCCCCAAGCCTCAATTTCCACAAGCCAACATAAAGGGAGCCAGATGAGCCCTGCACACTGTATAAGAGGAACCCTAAACTTAGAGAAACCCCAATCTCTCATATGGCAGTAAGCACATGGCAGACAAACCTCTCTGTAAAGCGCATTCAGTACCTCGTCTTGCAAGAAGTTCAGAAAGGTGAGAGACAGAAGTCCAAAAGGCTTATCGGGAAACAAAGAAAAATGAAAGGCATGACAAATGTCTTCGTACAATATCAACCCCTCATTTCTACACCATCTTACCTTCCAAAAAATTTATCCATGAACACAACACTTGTGGGTGGTTCTGATGAATTTGGCTGGCACAGGCTGGGACCAGGTCCACTTAATTAGTTTTATATGCCATTTCATTAAGGCTACTTACTACCTACAAGACTCCAAGCACCAGGATAAGGCCAACATGCAGCAGTGACCTCACCACCCATGTCCCGCAGGGTCCTGAACTCAACCACCTAAACAAAAGCAATGAATCATCAGAGTCTACAAGGACAGCCTCCTTTTACAGAGCTCTCCACACTTGTCTGATGACTACGCAATCTACTGGTATTGTTTCCTGAAATACTTGAAGGTTCCTTATGACCACCCCTAAAGTGCAAGTTATTGTCCCTTTAAGAGGCAGATGAGTTAATGCCTGGCTTCCATAAAGTATAATACCAGGGTACTCATCGTGCCCCTGGAAAGTGGTTTATCATTGCTGGGGCCACCCAAGTGAGACCTTCATGAGTTAGGAAACAGGCTGGGTGACCTCCTGGCTGGATGATAAACCTTCAGAGTCTGAGTTCAGTTCAAATAACTGAGTCCTTATTTTAAGGAGAGACTGGCCTATTTGTCTATGCCACCAGTCAGAGGACATTTGTCCGTACCATGGGATGGCTGAGGGATAGCTTTAGAATTGGGGAAATGGGACAGACATACAGAGTTGCTGACAGGCATTTTGCTTAGGAGGTGCAGGAGCCACCATTATCTCTTCTGTTTCCAATAAATTTTTCAGTAAGGTTAAACGGAGTGGCCATGGTATAGCAGTGAGAGCTATCTGGCAGTTGGTGACAGGCCCAGCACTCAGTTAAACAGAAGTCACTGGCAACAGCTTGGGAGATTTGTGTGTTTTCCTTTGAAGAAAGCTCTAGAGGCAGTTCACTGGAAACAAAGATCACTGATGTCCCTCCCTCCCCTGTATCTCCAGGTTCTGAGGTGTTCTTCAGATGCTGAGGCTGCTGTTATCCTTCCACTGCTACAAAATCTATGTGCCCCATTCCAATAGCTAGCCTCACTATTTTTTAACCATCCCTTAATTGTATCCAGATATTTGGTCTGAAAGGGCCAAGTACAAAAGGGACAACCGCATTTCTGCGAAACTTGCAGAAATCCATTAAGTTTCCGTCTTAGTGTGCGTGAGTCACTACAGAGGGACTTGGCAAGCACTAACCAAGCAGTCCTTTTCCTTATGATTCAGGTTACGTACGGGGGGTGGCAATTCTTTTCCTAAGGGCCAGATAAGTAAATATTTTACGCTTAATTCATCTCTGTAAGTACAAATAGTAGACAAAAAATAGCCAGTGCTCGCAAAATGGCTACTGAATTAAATCATACAAACCAAAGAAAATCTTTAACATGAAATATCTAATGTGATCTACACAGTAGTATTATACAAGTGTACTTATATTTTTATACTACTTTTTTTTTTTTTTTTGAGACAGACTCGCTGTCACCCAGGCTGGAGTGCAGTGGTGCGATCTTGGCTCACGGCAACCTCCGCCTCCTGGGTTCAAGCAATTCTCCTGCCTCAGCCTCCCAAGTAGCTGGGACTATAGGCGCGTGCCACCACGCCCCAGCTAATTTTTTTTTTTTTTTAGTAGAGAAGAGGTTTCACTGTGTTAGCCAGGATGGTCTCAATCTCCTGACCTCGTGATCTGCCCACCTTGGCCTCCCAAAGTGCTGGGATTACAGGCGTGAGCCACCGCGCCCGGCCTATACTACTCATTTTTAACTGGGTTTATCATAATTCTCACTACTGTAGCAAACTTGATTTCATTTACTTTGTTAGTTCCTTTGCTAACCTACTCCATTTTTGATAAGCACATTATTTTAGACTCTACATTGAAGGTTTCAAGAAACCAAATGAAATGGCTTTCTCTTACCGTTTGCCTCGTGGATAATGCCGCACATATTCTCCAACATCATGAGCAGCAACAGCTAAGACCTGGGGATCATCTGACACTTCCAAAAGTTTTGTCAAGATTCTGAAACAAATTTTATCCAAAGAGAGATCAAGTTCTAATTTTTCTATAGAGTACAACAGAGCACAGGTATAATGAAGATATCTTCCTGAAAATAGACATTAGTATATTCATATTCTTCTAAATATTTCATTATTACACACAAATTTGCAGTTTTCAAACCTTCAAAGCTTCATACATATATAACAAGTTTCTTTCAGATTCACAATGTAGGCCATGCACAATTTCCAAACTATCAGGGACTCCCCGCCTCAAGAAAACTAGAAGACGAATAAGTTATTTTAACACAAAACGGCTAATTATATACATTTTCATAAGCCATTTGTAAACCCTAGGACCTACTGGTATTTTAATGCTCAAGGGCCTAAAAATAGATGGAAAACTTCTCAATTCATTCTAAAAGCAGAGCATAACTGTGATAACCAGTCAGAATGAAGGTTTTTTTAAATGGCTTGGTAGAAGACCAACATATAAAAACAACTCTTTCTAATATCCCAGCAACTCAGAAATAGATACATAAAAACCTTAACAAATTAGCCAACTGAACCCACTAGTACACTGAGAGACAATATTCAGTTTTCAGTTCAAATGTCATCTCTTGTATAAGAGGCCAGGATTACCCTAAGGCAGTACTCTCCCCATCATTCTCTTTTCCTTCTCCACTTTTCTTTATAATACTAATTACCACCTGCCATTGTAATATGTATTAAGACAGTCATGTTAAATGACTTCAAGTCATAGGAAGGAAAAATGACAGATCACAGATCAATACATTTAGTCTGATGACATGTATAAGTAATGGTATATAAAGATGTAGGTAAGGTATGTCTAGGCACCGAAAGAGACCATGGCCTGCTGATCCTAGTTCCTCCTCAGGAAGAGTCTGAGATTGAATAGCAGTGAAGAAACCTCTCCACTTTAGTTCTCTCTGCCTTCAAGATGAAACAAGACATATATTCAGTTTCTCATATATCTATTTATGTTTTTAACATTTCAAACTATGTATGTTTTTAAAAGGCTAACTTGCAAATTATTCTAAAATTAAATTTAATTCAACTGAAACATTTTGATAATTTCAAAAGATTACTTCTATGTTTTATTTCGATAATTTAAATATCAAGAAATTTTATGAAATTATAAGCAAATTACATTAACAAAAATTATTTAAAATATAACATTTGTTCTCAAGAAAAGAAAAATAGCTCAGAGTCGTCAAAGCTATGTGAAATATATAAAATTTTTCACACCCAGAAACAAGAGTGTGGGTCCAAGGGCAATTATTTAAAGGCAGTTTGTCCCTAACTGTCCCACTCATTACCCTCATGTTCCTGGAATTTGTGATACGAACATCACTGTACAGCTAATCAACAGTTTATGTCATTTTAATGTAAATTCTTGATAAACGACTTAGGAACTGCCTCTTCTTTTTCCCTTAAAAGCCCACTTGTAACTGCTACTAATTGGAGTGTATATTCAAGGCAACTTGAATCTACGCTCTCAGGTAGCCACATCTTCAAGCTTTGAGCTCGAACAATCTCTGTATTTAATCTTACTTTCTGAATTTCGTTATTTAAGACTGACATTCTGAATACATCAAACCAGAAGTCAGGAAATAACAGCTCAAGTCCAAACCCAGATGCCATCTGTTTCTGTAAATGTTTTACTGGAACACAGCCACACTCATTAGTTTACTTGTTGCCCATAGCTGGCACTGCAATGGCAGAGGTGAGTAATTTGGGACAGAAACAAAACGGTTCAAAAGTCAAAAATATTTACTACCTGGGTCTTTACCAAATCACGCTGCCAATCCCTGCCTTAAACCATTCTCAGTGACTTAAGCCATTCTCCATACGGCTGAGACCCTCCCTGATACCCAAAATACGGTGTACACACCAGCAGCATGGACATCACCTGGTTACTTAGAAATGCTGATCACAGACCCTAATCTAGGACTACTGAATTAGAATCTGCATTTTAACAAGATCTCCATTAACATTTGAGAAGCACAGCGTTAGAGTCAAATAATGTTAGAACTGGAAGGAATCACAGACTTTCTAGTCAAATCTGCAAAATGTGGACATGATTTTAATTCTTACCCTTCAGTACCATTAAGTCCACTAAATATCTTCAGCAACAATGAAAACATCTTTGTATTATTAGCTATAAACCTGCTGAGCATGCTATTTCTGTGTCAAATAATCAATAAAAATGTTCAAAAGAACAGGTTCAAAATAAGAGATTTTATGGTACGCAATGAGAGAGTTCCCTCCAAGATGTATCTGAATACAGTTAAGTCAACAATATATTGCCACATTAACCACAAGTCATGATTCTATCAAATAGTCCAATGGATCCAGGCAGCAACACACCACAGCTCTGTAGTTAGACCAAATGTGATTTCTGCCTCGACATTAGCTAGAAATGTAATCTTGAAAAGCATCTGTTATAATCAAATTAGAATTTACATTATTATTCTAATTGATCACTCAACAAATACGTTCATTCTCTTTCACAATGTTTTCCCTCAGTTTTAGAAACTTGTTTTCCCTCTCAGCTTTTCCTTTTCTTCTATCTCCATGGCTTCTTATATTTCAGAGTATTTCCTTATTCAAAATATATATTTATTTCAAAACTACTAACATACAAGCTACAAGGTATTTTCTCTACAGTTCAAAAGTGAGAGGGAAAAATTAACTTACCTACTTGCCAAGTCTGGAATTACCTGACGTAAGTGTGGTTATCCACAGATAAAAGGAAGACCAGTATGCATGGTGCTTTTTAAACAGCAGAATCAAATAAAGATTTAATCCAGATCTATCTTAAATGGGCAGCACTAGTACCTGTCATTGACCTCTTGCAGATAATTTGTAAGAATGTAAAGAATATCAGGTGACATGATCAGGGGGTTGTTAAGCTGCCGCTCTAAAATAATAATTGGTTGCAGCTGGCGCCAGGGAAAGACCGTTTCCCAACAATAGAAAACACCTGAAGCTGGTGATCAGCAGCTTCCCAATAGTATCTCAAGAGTGGGGTGGGCAGGCTTAAGCATGCGCATTAAGGTGCAAAATGGCCGAGTTTAACCGGTATATGACCTTCCTCTAGGAATGCTCAACCAAGGGGAAAATGCCTCCAGTGAGCATGAACACAACTTCAGTAAACATACTGTGCATGTGGCCCCTCCCAAGTGCTGGCAGGTCACTGAACGTGACAGGCTAGCCCAAGGGAAACATCAAGGGAGGAGAAATGGAAACTCCAGAACCATGCCAATGTATAAAACCCCAAGTCAAGGGCAGAACAGGGCACTTGGATCTCCCAAGTCACCCACCTGGCCCTCCTCCAAGTGTACTTTACTTCCTTTCATTCCTGCTCTAAAACTTTTTTAATAAGCCTTCACTTCTGCTCTAAAACTTGCCCTGGTCTCTCACTCTGCCTTAAACCTATTTCTGCCCCTCAGCAGAATTATTTCCTCCAAGGAGGCAAGGATCGAGTTGCTGCAGACCCATACATATTCACAACTGGTAACACCCCAAGTGACAGAAGAGACTCCCCTTCTTGGCCAAGGGGACCCCAGAGAAACCTCAAAAACTAAGTTTCAGGCTATGATGGGAAGAGCGATCAGACAAAACTCATAATACCCCTTCCCTTTTGGAGTTTAGGTACAACTGGCCACCATTAATGTAAAACAGAAATCAGGTACACTTTCTCAGGGCTCCGTTAAGACTGTTTTTCCCAAGACGGTGGTCACTCATATTGGCTCAGAAGAAACCTCTTCTGAGGTTTCACAGAGTTTGGTTTCTCCATTAACAAGAATAAAAACTAAAGACAAACAATAATTTTAAATTTCTCATCATCATATAAACATAAAAGAAAAACACCATATATCAGCTGGGCGCGGTGGGTTCACGCCTGTAATCTCAGCACTTTGCAAGGCTGAGGCGGGCGGATCATGAGGTCCGGAGATCGAGACTATCCTGGCTAACACGGTGAAAACCCGTCTCTACTGAAAAATAGAAAAAATTAGCCGGGCATGGTGGCGGGCACCTGTAGTCCCAGCTACTCGGGAGGCTGAGGCAGGAGAATGGCATGAACCTGGGAGGCAGAGCTTGTAGTGAGCCAAGATCGTGCCACTGCACTCCAGCCTGGGTGACAGAGCAAGACTCCGTCTCAAAAAAAAAAAAGAAAAAGAAAAGAAAAATACCATATACCATTGTTCCTGGCTATTCAGAAAAATCACAGTGTCATACAAAGATAAAGGGAATAATCTGAAGAAGCCACAAAAATTAAAACCTAACACCAAAAAATAGAAGGTCCCCTTTTCAAAAGTCTCTTTAAGTGTATCATAATAAAGATACACATAATGCTTTTGTAATAATTTGTAAAACGTTCCCCTCCGTTATATTCAAGTTTTCTAAAAACTAGATTTAAAAAAAAAAATCCAAGCTCTTTTTGTTGTTAAAACTCAAAGTCAAAAGGTAACAATGAAAAACTAATCCATTCCTTACCACTTCCTATTCTGTCAGTCTTGCTGACATCAATCACTCAGATTTACCACACTTCGTTTAAATAAGAATAATGTATCATTTTCAGTAATACACAGAAAATTGAGTCTGAACAACACAGACAGGTGGATCTAAAAAATGTTCCATCTGGATGCCTCATTTAAATGACAGTAGGAGGATTTCTTAAAAGTATAAATCTATAAGGAAGGACGAAATGGGAAATGAAACAAAAACAATAAAATATTGAAGCGGAAAGTCAGAAGAACAAATATTAAATATGAGAAAACCAAATACCAAGCTGGCAGGGAGGTAAGCCAAGGAGCAACCTGATTTACAACACAGAACTAATTATACCAGTATTTTTAGATACCAGGCTCAAACTGTGCTGCCTCATATGACAACCACTAGCCACATGTGGTTTGTTTTAAAGTTAAATTGGTTAAAATTTAGTTTCTCAGTTACCAAGAACATTTCCAGTGCTCTTTAGTGACAAACTATTGTACTGAGCAGAACAGATATAAACTACTTCTATCATCACAAAAAGTTCCATTGAAGTTGAGGTAGAAGGTGAAAAACTGTAATGCAAGATCTATAGGAACACTATAAAAAAATCACACACAAACAAATAAATGTAATGAAAAACGGACAAGAGAGTAACATTATCCGACGGAAATCCTACATAAATGAAGGGATATACTACCATGTTCATGGATTGGAGGACCCTCCTTCCAAATAAAAATAATATCAACTCCCCCTGGAATAAACTATGGCTTCAATCCCAATCAAAATACCGGTCAAACCATTTGTTTGACAAGCTGATTCTAAAATGCATACAGAAATGCGGAAGTCCAGAAAGCACCAAGACACCTTGGAAGAACAGGTAAGCTCATACTATCAGACACCAAGACAGAAAATAATGAATGGCAATTAACATAACATAGTATTGGAGTAAGAACAGACAAATAGATGATGGAATGGAACAAACAATTCATAAAGACATTTGCATAGGAGAGGTTCTAGCCAGAGCAATTGGGCAAAAAACAGAAATAAAAGGCACCCAGATTGAAAAAGTGAGAAGTAAAACTCTCTATTCACAGATGACATAATCTTGTACAGTTGATCATTGAACAGCACAAGTCTGAACTGCACAGGTTCACTTACACATGGATTTTCTTACACCTTTGCCACCCTTGAAACAGCAACACCAACATCTTCTCTTTCTCAGTCTCCTCAACACGACGATGAGGAGGATGAAGATCTTTACAATGATCCACTTCCACTTAATGGACGGTAAATATATCTTCTCTTTCTTATGATTTTCTTAATAATATTTTTTATCTAGTTTTTTGTAAGAATACAGTATATAACACAGGTAACATTCAAAATATGTAGTAATCAATTGTTTGTTATCAGTGAGGCTTCTAGTCAACAGGAAGTTATTAGTAGTTAAGTTTTGGAGAAGCTAAAAGTTATACGTGGCTTTTTGACTGTGGGGAAGGAGGGTCGGCATCCCTAATTCCTGCATATTCGAGGGCCAACAGCAGACAGAAAATGCAAAGGAATCCAATAAAGAAAAGGGTATTATAAGGTCAATCTACAAAACTCAATTGTTTTTCTATAAACTTGCAATAAATAATTTTAAAAAAAGAAAACAACTTCATTTACAATAGCATCAAAAGGACAAAATATTTAGAAATAAATTTAACAAAAGACATGCCAAATTTATATTCTGAAATCTACAAAACACTGTTGAAAGAAATTAAATATGATCTAAACAAATCAGAAAACATCCCAGGTTCATGGATCTGAATACCAAATACTTCCCAAACTGACATACAGCTTTGATGGAATCCCTATTTGAGTCCAAACTGGGTTCTTTGTAGATTTTAACGAGGTGATTCTAAAATTCATATGAAATGTTAAGGGACCCAGAATAGCCAAAATCATCTTGGAAACAAAAGAGCAGACTTCTTCCAGTTTCTGGTATAGCATGTAAAGAGCTTGGAAATCATCACTCCGATCTTCACAGCAGGAAAAAAAAACAAATGCTGAACAAAACAAGTCTTCTTAGATCCATCAGGATCCATCAGAGAACTGAGGTCCCAGGACAAAGCACCTCCCTGGAAGCTAGAGAGATGGGTGACAGAGAATCAAAGCTTATTGGGAGCAGAAATTGCTGTTGGATCTATCAACTGGTAGAAACACTTAAAGGGAAACTGACTAATTGCTAAAGATTGAACAAAAACCAGCTAGAGAAATAAAAACCCCAAGGAGTCTAGTCTTATGGAAGTTAGGTGGCCTTCACAGTGCTCACCTAAGGAGAAGTGGATAATCGAATAGGCCTATATCTATTAAAGAAATGAGTAATTAATAACCTTACAAAACAGAAAGCAACAGGCCTACATGTTCTCACTGGTAAATTATGTCAAACATTTAAGAAGGAAACAATACCAATTCTCTACAGTCTCTTCCAGAAAACAGAAGCAGAGGGAACAACTCTTAAATCATTCTATGAGACCAACATGACCATAATCCCAAAATCAGAAAAAGACATCACAAGAAAGGAAATTTACAGAGCACTATCTCTCATGAACACAGATGCAAAAATCCTCAACAAAAATATTGGCAAATCAAATCTAATAACATATAAAATGAATTATTAAACTATGACCAAACAGGATTGAGTCCGGCTATGCAAGGCTAGTGTAGTATTTGAGAATCAATTTTAATGTAGCCCATCACACCAACAGGCTAAAGAAGAAAAACCATATCAATAGAGTTAGGAAAATTATTTGACAAATTCAATATCCATTCATGATAAAAACTCTCAGCAAATTAGGAATAGAGGGAAACATTCTCAACTTTACCAAATAAAGATGGTGTGCCAAAAAAAAATCTATAGTTAACATCATACTGAATAATGAGAAACTAGATGCTTTCCTCCCTAAGATCAGGAGCAAGACAAGCACGTACCCTCTCATCACTGTATTCACCATCATATTGGAAGTATTATTAAGTGTAATAAAACAAAAAAGGAAATAAAAGAAATAATTACAGCAATGTCGCAGGATACGAGGTAAATCTATGATTCACTTGTTTCCCCATACACTATCCCTGAACAATTGGAATTTCAAATTAAAAACACAGCACTAGGCCAAGCATGGTGGCTCATGCCTATAATCCTAGCGTTTTGAAAGGCAGAGACGGGAGGATTGCTTTGAGGCCAGGAATTCGAGACCAATCTGGGTAACAGAGTGACATCCCATCTCCACAAAAATTTTAAAAATTACAAAAAAAAAAAATAGCCAGACATGGTGGTATGTGCCTGTAGTCTTAGCTGCTCAGGAGGTTGAGATGGGAGGATCTCTTGAACCCAGGAGTTTGACGTTACAGTTAGCTATGATCACACCACTTCACTCCAGTCTGGATGACAGAGCTAGATCCTGCCTCTTAAAAAAGGGGAAAAGGCCAGGCACGGTGGCTCACGCCTGTAATCCCAGGACTTTGGGAGGCCGAGATGGGTAGATCACGAGGTCAGGAGTTAGAGACTGGCCTGGCCAACATGGTGAAACCCCGTCTCTACTAAAAATACAACAATGAGCTGGGCATGGTGGTGCGCTCCTGTAATCCCAGCTACTCAGGAGGCTGAGGCTGGAGAATCTTGAACCCAGGAGGCGGAGGCTGCAGTGAGCCGAGATTGCGCCATTGCAATCTGGGCAACAGAGTGAGACTCTGTCTCAAAAAAAAAAAAAAGAGGCAGGGGGGTGGACAACAACAACAACAACACACACATACACACACACACACACACAAGACCATTAGCATCCAAAAAAAAGAGAGAAAGAGAAATACTTAGGTATAAATGTAACAAAATATGTGCAAGATCTATATGAGGAAAACAAAAGCCAAATGAAAGGAATCAAAGAAAATTGAAACAAATAAATAGATATTCCACATTCACAAGTAGAAAGACTCTACACTGTCAAGATACCAATTGTTCCCAACTCCATCTACAGATTCAATGCAATCCCAATCAAAATCCTTGCAAGTTATTTTGTAGATACTGACAAACTAAAGTTTGTTTCCATATATTCTAAAGTTATGGAAAAGCAAAAGACCCAGAATGGCCAGCACAATATTAAAGAACAACAAAGTCAGAGGACTGACATTACCAACTTCAAGATTTACTATAAAAACAGGACTCAAAACAATATGGTATTGGTAAAAGAATAGACAAATAGATCGCTGAAACAGAAGAGAGGGCCCAGAAATAGACCCACACAAATACAGTCAACTGATCTTGTGACAGTGGAGCAAGGGCAATTCACTGGAGCAAAGATAGTCTTGTCAAAACCCACAGAGCTATACCCAAAGTTGAAAAGTTCAGAATGAGGAAACTATACAATACAAAGTGTGAATTCTAATGCAAACTATGTATGAACTTTAGTTAATAACATATCAATATTAGTTCATCAATTGTAACAAATGTACCACACTAATGCTAAAAACTGGACGTTAGAAACAGGAAACGGTGTTGGTGGAGGTAGAGGTAGCATATGAAAGCACTCTACTTTTTGCTCGATTTTTCTGTGAATCTAAAATTGTTCTAAAAATTAAAGTCTATTTTAAAAGTTGTAGTAAGGTATATATTAGTAATTCTCACACTGTGTGTGACAGCAAACTCTAGTAACAATTTAAAATATCTACCAATTAGAGACTCATTAAAGATACACTCTTTTTTTAATAAAAAGAAAAAAGGGAAAAAGTCATACTTCCTGTTTTCCAAACTGACTATAAAGCAACAGCAACCAAAACAGTGTGGTACTGCTATCACAGTAATCTTATTGACCAGCAGAGAGTCCAGAAATAAACCCAAGTCTATAGTCAACAGATTTTCAACAAGGATGCTAAGATAATTCAATAAGTAAAGAATAGTCTTTTCAACAAATAGTACTTAGGACAACTGGATAGCCACATGCAAAAGAAAGAAGTTGGACCCTTACTTCATGCCATAGACAAAAATTAACTCGAAATGGCTCAAAAACCCAAATGTAAGAGCCAAGTCTATAAAAATATTGTGAAAACATGGGAGTAAATCTTCATAATCTCAGTTTTGGCAACACACCAAAAGCATGAATAACTAAGGAAAAAATTAATTAGACTTGATAGAAATTTTAAAACTTTTGTGCTTCAAAAGGACACTGTCAAGAAAGTGATAAGATAACCCACAACATGAGACAAAATATTTACAAATCACATATCTGAATCTGGGACCTGTATCCAGAATATATAAAGAACCCTTATAACTAAGTAATAAAAACACAACCCAACTGAAAAATGAGCCAAGCATCTAAACAGACATTTCTCCAAAGTAGATATACAAATGGCCCACAAGCACATGAAAAAGATGCTTGACATTATCAGCCATCAGGAATACAAATAGATACCACAATGAGATATCACTGCACACTCACTCAGGTGGCTAGAATCAAAAAGTCAGGTCATAACAAATGTTGGCAAAGATGTGGAGAAATCACAACCCTCATTCACTGTTAGTGGGAATAGCAAATTGTGTAGCCACTTTGGAAAACAGTCTGGCAGTTCCTCAAATGGTTAATCACAGAGTTAACATATGACTCAGCAATTTCACACCCAAGTATCTAACAGCAAGACAAATGAAAACATATGCCCACACAACTTGTATCACAACTATTATTGGCAATATTTATAATAACCAAAAGGTAGAAACAACCCAAAACTTCATGAACTGATGAGTGCATAAATAAAATGTGGTCTTATCCACATAATAGAAAATCATTCAACCATAAAAAGGAATGAAGTAGTGATAAATTCCACAACATGGATGAACCCTGAACACATTACAGTACGTGAAAGAAGCCGGTCATGAAAAACATACATGATTCCATTTACATGAAATTTCTGTAACAGGCAAATCCAGGTATCAGTGGTTACTTAGGGCTAGGTAGATGGGTGGGTAGAGAGGTGATGGCCAAAGGATATGAGGTTTCTTTTTGAAGCAATGGGTACAAATATCTGAATATACTATAAACCACTGAATTTTATTGCTTAAACATATGAATTGTATGCTATATAAACTATATCTCACTAAAAAAAGAAACAAACCTACACATATCAGTCATCTTATTATGACAAAAGTAACCTGTAGAGCACTGGGGGAAATGTTTTCAACAAATGGGGCTGGTTCAATTAAATATCTATGGAAAGAAAAAAATAAATCCTGTTCCCTACTTTATGCCTTACCCAAAAATCAACTCCAGATGGACTGGGTATCTAACTATAAGAAGTTAAACAATAAAGTTTCCAGGAGATATCATATAAAGACATTTACGTGACCTTGAGTAGGCAAAAACTTCTTAACCAGGACACAGAAAAGCACTAGCCATACAGGGAAAGACTGATGAATTGAGCTACATCAAAATTTAGAGCACCTCTTCATCAAGACACCATTAAAAAGTAAAATGGCATGCGACAGAGTGGGGACAAAATGGCTGTGATGAAAATATACATATGAGAAAACAACCTCATGTTCAGAATACATATAGAACTCCTGTAGAAGGAAAGAAAATAGACTTGAACAGGCACTTCTCCAAGAAAAGATGTCCAGATGGTCAAATGGATATGAAAAGGTATTTAACCACATTAGTCAGCAAGAAAATACAAATTAAAACCACAGAATATCTAAAATTTAGAGTGACAAAAACAAGTGTTGGTGAGGATTTGGGATAACAGATATTAAGAGTGTAAAGTGGAATAATAAACTTACTTCAAGAGTTCATAGTTCTTCTCATTTAACCTCACGGCATTCTCTCTCCAAAATTTCTCAGATTTGTGCACAGGACTCCATTCCAGCCTTCCAGATTTAAGTTCTGAACTGTATTCATCAAATGAACTAAAAATGTTTAAAGAATTCAAGGTTTATAAGAATCTGACAGTTACTCCAAAATTAAGCAAAATAAAATGTCTTCACTTATTATTTAATTACAAAGACTGACCATCCTTTGTACATTAACAAACTACCACTAAACGAACTTTAAACAATTTAAATAATCTTTAATAAATCATGTGAAATGTTATTCAGTGTAGTAAGGTCCAACCCTCCTGTCAAATTTGAATGCTGGGTATGAGACATAAAAATCAACACTTGCTTTCAAAATCCTTACTCCAATATATACATGAATGTGTATAAGAAAAAAATTGATAGATCTATCAGAATTTCTACCATGACACTTGAAATACTGTATTTCCCAGACCAATAGGCAAAATAATATGTTACGTAAAAGCATAGTACTTTAACATAATAAACTCCATTATACTATAAATATCATAAACTATAATAATACATCACAAAAACAAAATCACACGTATTGGCACAATATTTTACAATGTGATGACAAAGAGTATAGACAGAAATAATTGAATTAATCCATTACGGACTAAAGACAAAAGCCTCTGTACATATAACAAACTGCAATTCACCTTAATTTAAAAACCATTCACTGGAGAGTAACCTGATTACTCCAAGCTTCACAGTATGAAAATTTTTAATGTGGTTAGCCAGTAGACAAACACACTGTCAGAACATACTTGGACTTTCTCTCAAGTAAAAATTTAAAAAAGATGCAACCATTCAAATACTAATAGTAATTCAGTATAACCAAGATATACTAGATAAATTGATCAGAGGGTACCATTTGAATAAAGCAGTAAAACACTTTAATGTAGGGCCAGTTAGTACAAGAAGTAAACTAGTATTTTTAATATTCGTATCCTAATCCTATAATAGCAAAAACAGAGACCAGCCTCTTTTAGCTGTGCCCATCACCCTATTAGCTTTATGTAAATAGTATTTTTCAAATTACCAAATTCAAGGTAAAAAATCAGTAATAATTAGCTAAAATGGATTAAATCATTTAGAAAGCTATCACTAATCTTATTTTTTACAAAAACAGGCCTTAAATGATTATTACAGAGAACCAGTCATCAGTTTTTAATAAACATAGTAACAGAATGTATAGCTGTGAAGCCTATTCCTGGCCTGCCTATTATAATCAATGTATCCATATTTGAAATATTTGAAATTCTAGAATAATAAAAATCATTTTTCTTCCTCCACAAGATCCATTACAAACCACTGATACAGACAACACCTCCCACCTCTGGGAAATCTTTGGGCCTTGGGATTATGGCTGCACTGAATCATCTGGTAAATACATTTCTGGAGCACATACTATGCTGAAGGCGTTTGCAGAGCAGACGGAACCTCACAACAAATCCTGCAAGGTTAACATTTTTATTACTGTTTTACCAAAAGAAAAACAGACTTGAAAAGCTCAAGAAGCTTGTGCAAGGTCACACATGGAAAAAGTAGCCAAACAATTCCAAGAATCAGCCTGGCTCCAAACCCCAGTCCACCCAAGACAAGTACCTATTTCCAGAGAGTAACCCTTTAAAAAACGTGCCAATGGTAATTTAAAAACAAAGAATACGAGTGTTAATGGAAAAGATCATCAAGATATTATGTACGAAACAGAAAAAGAACAAGATCCAAAAGAATATGCAGAGCCCCATTTGTGGGTTGTAGGGGGCAGGCAGAGAAGGGCTAGAAGGCTTTTTAGAAGCCAACACAAGAGACCCGAGGGAGAGTGAGGCAAGGCAGTGAAGATGGTGGGAGTGGCATGCAGTTCCTTCCATACTGGCTAATTCTTTCCCTGTATATACATTATTTACATTACTTTTAATATTAAAAAATGAGACAAAAGTCCTTCAAAAAGCAGGAAAACAAATACTTTCTCCATATACAGGCAAACCTCCTCCACTAATTAACAAACTACTGTTGTTGCTTAAAAAGACTCTAAGAGAAGACTCTCTAGGAGCTCCAGGGTGGAGTCACATCCTGAGGGAATAAAGCTGGTCAGAGTTTAGACAGCAAAAAACAGTGGGAATCTCCCCAAATTAGAAGAGATAACACACAGTTCTGTCCAACTGTTGCCATGTCAGAATAATGTCTTCCCAGGAGACATTAATGTATTTTAGTGAACTCTCTTGATTTGTATAGGTGACAACAAATTCAGGTTTTCTTAAAATGCTATGCAAGTCGAACAAAGTCCAACAGATCCAGCACATAAGAATTAAAAAGAATAACACACCTAAGGTCCTGGACACTCTCTCCAAGTTTTTCCAAAAGAAATTTGATATCTTCGCTGATATCTTCATCATCGTACTTCTGCTGCTCCAAGTTCTCCAACTGTTTCAGAACTTTGCACTGAATCATAGCCAGGGCATATTCTTGGCGAGTTTCTCTTTCAGTTGATTTTTCTAAAAAGTTCTGGGTTAGACAAAGTGATAGTGAGAAACTACATAATTTGTCATGTGATGTTCACAGACCTCTGCACATTCTTTTATAGTCTCTCTCCTCCTCCTATTCTCAAGTTTAACTATCACCTTTAAGTGGATGACTCTATCTCAAATCCTTACTTCGCTCCTGAGTGTCTGTCCCATATCAGAAGCCTACTTCTGACCACTTTTGTATTTCCTGGATTACTAAACATCTTTAATTATTGACCCAGATGAGCCCTACAACACTGAACACGTTTACAATGAAATCCACCAGAATCCTTTCTCATGGCCTTGCTCTGGCTGTGAGCTCTCGTTTGTTGCCCACCTAGAGCACACAGGATACTAAGAAAGAGTGTTTCTTCAAGTTCGCAGTCAAGCCAAGTTCTCCAGTTCCCAGTCTGTCACCATTTTCCCACGTCTATAATAAAATTGTAAGTGCACAAGGGACAACAATTTTTAAAACTCCCTCGTTTGAACAATTATCAGAAAAGTTTTGCAACATTCAGGCAAATTCCTGAGTTCTCTTCTAAGATTTTCTATTTTTAAGAGTACTTAAGAAAACAACAAAAGAATCCACAAATTTGTAAAAATAAGCTGTCATGGAATTAAGCAATGTTTCTAAGTAAGGACCAGGCTAAACTCTTGGAACAAGAAGCAACAAGACAGACCTCTGTTTTCAAAAAAGTTACTTTCACCAAGCTGGTTTAAAAAGCCTGTCAAATTAAAAAAAAAAAAAAAACCCACAGTAACAATTAACTCCAATTGTAACAAAATTTGAATATTTTTCTTTTTACAAGTAAGTTCTATCCCTAATAATGAGGCTGAACAAATGCACAAAGTGATTTAGCTTAGCATGCGGAAGTCAGTGAAACCAATGCCCACCCATCTTCCCTTTATGTTTCTACCAGATTTTAAGTACCCTGAGAGTAGTTTGCCTTATTTTTCTTTCTAGCACAAGTGCTCAGCTCAGAGTTGATATTTAATAATAAAATATTTGTGAACCTAATATTCCTCCTCAGTGCTTACATCGATAGATATGAGAAATTACTTGCAATCCTCCTTATTATGAATAGATGAGTAGAGTAACAGCAACAGTATAACTAAATTAATTTGCTTTTAAAATTACTTCAAAACTAAAACATGAACGTCCACTCAGGTATGATGGATTTAAGAACCTACTGAACCAACCTCTCTCTGGCAGAAAACAACTATAAAACCTGAACAGACTGAAAAGGCAACTACTTAAAAAAAACAGTAAATAGAAGCAGACAGACTCTGGTATGAAGTTCATACTCACATACAGTAGGGAAGTCAAGGAACAATACAAGTACATTCCTGTCACTGCAATTTTTATCCTGAAGCTAAGGCACAGTGGCAGAGAAGCCACAGAAAAGCCAAAAATAGTCTTTCTGGCCTGGGGAACCAGAAAAGTGAAGCTGGAAAAACATGAACGCTGAGGGGTAAGGCTGGGGGGAGCCCAGAAAACAAAGAGCAATAAAGGAGACCCAAATCCTGTCTGAATACAGCTCCAGAATGAACCAGATACTAGAACTAACAAAGACTTCAAAGCAATTATTATGAAAATCCTCAATGAAATAAAATGCTTTCAATACATGAAAAATTTCAAACAAAAAAGGTATAAATTATTTAAAAAGAAACAGAAATCCTAGAAGTAAAACTACAATTTCTGAAATCAAAAAATCAGCTGATGGACTTAAGAACCAAGTGGAGATAAAACAGAAAAAGAGTAAATGAACTTGAAAATAAGTTAAAATTATCCAAGGAGAAGAATAAAGAGATAAAAGATTTTTTTTAACAAATGAATAGAGACTCAGTAATCTGTTACATATTATCAAATGACCCAACACATGAGCAACTGGGATACCAAAAGGAGAGGTGGAAGAGAATGGGGCTGATATTTTATTTGAAGAAATAATAGCTGAAAGTTTCCCAAATTCAATGTCAGAGAAATTTTCAGACACAAGATGTCCAGTGAACACCAAGCCCAAGGAAAGGCATAGCATTGTCAAGCCAACAAAAAGTTTAAAGAATATTTTTGTTGCCTATAGAATTCTGAGTTTATAATTCATAAACAGACAAAACTAAAATATAAGAACCAAAGTGACCCTGGTAAACTTCAAGACTATTGAAGTTAACAAAGCTTCCATCTACTTAAAGTAGAAAGTATTCATTTCAGAGAGAGAGGACAGTTCAGTTTGAACTGTTATCTTCAGTCAGAAAAACAAAACTACGATTCTGTGATATTTTCATCAGGTTACTTCTGAATTTCTATCATGTTACTGTTTTATCCTTTCATGTAAAACATTCTGAACAAAGTGTATATTTACTGGTTCAATTTTAAATATATTCCAGAGACTCCATTTCCAGGAATGGTAAAGTGGCTTCTATCGGATCAACCCTTCCATAGAAACCAACTATAAAATCTGGATGAAATATAAAAGATTACCTGAAGGAACAAAAGGTAGCAGAAACTAGAATGGAGTCTAGATATGAAAAAAAGAAAGGAATGACACTAGGAAAATTTCTAGTTTTATATATGGCTCTCTTCCTGAAGATAGGCTCCACTCAGAAAAATGCAGGTAAAACTCAGACGGAAACCACAGCCTCAATTGCCTAAGGAGACAGAGGACAGTTCAGAGTGACGATAGCAGCTAGAAAGTGAGAGGAGAAATCAGAGAGACACATAAAGGAGACCCAAATTCTGCATATGAACTCTGCCCAAATCTCTAGCTGACCAGGGACCTATGCAATGCAAGGACAGACTCCCAGCAGCCCAGCTACATCTAAAAGAACTGAAAAAAGATTTAAGCTGCTTCTCACCACAGGAAGAGAGAGCTTGGAGTTGGAGCCCAGCCAAGTTAACTGCCTGCTAAAGAACCTCAATGTCCTATGGAGAAACATAACAGAAACCAGTTCTAGGATGTATGATTTACAACATTCAGAATATACTCCCAAATTAATAAGCATATGAAGAAACAGGAAAATGTGACCAACACTCAAGAGAAAAGTCAGAGAAAGACCAACCCTGAGATGAATTAGATATTGGAGTTTGCAGAAAAAGATTTAAAGTAAACATTACGACTATGACCAAAGAAAAAAACAGTACCAATAAAAAAGCAAAAAAAGAAAGTTCAGTGGAGACACAGACACTAAATTCCCAAATGGAAATCCTAGAAATAAAAATATAGATGATTTGAAATTTTAAAATTTACAAATGAGCCTAAAAGTAAACTGGAGATGACAAAGGAGTCAGTGAACATGAAGACACAACAATAGAAATTATTCAATTTCAGAGACAGATAGAAAAAAATACTGTTTATTCCCTCCCACAAACAAAGTGAACAAAGGCTCGGTGACTTGCAGTGCAATATCAAAAGGTCTAACATAAGTGGAATTAGAATGCCAGAAGGCAAGGATAATTAAAAAGGTGCAAATGTATACCTGAAAATATAATGGCCAAAATTTTCCATCTTTAGCAAAAGATACAACTCTACAAATCTGTAAGTTCAGTAAATACTAGGAAAGGTAGATACAAATAAAACTAAATCCAGACACATCACAGTCAATCTTCAGAAAACCAAATATAGTAAAATTTTCATAGCAACCAGAAAAAGATAACACATTATATACAGGGAACAAAAATACAAAGGAAAGGTGACATCTCGTCAGAAATTATGGAGATAATTCTGCTGAGAGAGAGCATTAAAAAAAGAGAGAGAAAAATAAAGGAGAAAGGTCAGAAGAAAGTGGAATGATATC
The DNA here is from genome assembly GCF_003255815.1 of Theropithecus gelada. Lineage (NCBI taxonomy): Eukaryota > Metazoa > Chordata > Mammalia > Primates > Cercopithecidae > Theropithecus > Theropithecus gelada. The sequence continues at coordinate 56,004,140 of NC_037676.1, forward strand.
TTGAAAGTACTGAAAGGAAAAAAAAAAAAGCAATTATATCCAGTAAAAATATCCTTCCAGAATAAAGGTAAAATAAAATCATTTTTTATAATAAAACTGAGATAATCAGTCACCAGCAGACATACGCTGGAAGATACCCAAAAGCAGGGATTGTCTAACATTTTCTGTGAAAGGCTGAAGAGTAAATATTTTAGGCTTTGCAGTCTGTCACAACTGCACAATTCTACTATTACGGTGCAAAAGCAGTCATTAAAAAACATAAATGAGCAAAGCAGTGTTCCAATAAAGCTTTATTTATAAAAACAGGTGGACCACATTTGGCCCATAGGCTTCCAAAGTTTGCTGATCCCTGGGCTAAAGAAAATTCTGCAGCTAAAGGAAAGTGATACCACAAGTGGAAAGCTGAGTGTCCAGAAAAGAAAAAAGAACTGAAGATATCATATTAATATATAGCTGGATAAATATAAAACACTATTTTTCCCTTTTTACTTCCATAATATACATGAGATTGCTTAAAGCACAGGTTAAAACCCTGTATTGTAGGGCTTATAACATGTAAATACAGTAATATGACAACTGTAGCATGAAAGACTACAAGTGCTCACATTTTCCATAAGCTAGTACAATAGAAAGGATGTGGACTTTCACTCCAAAATCACCTCTAAGAAATAAAATAGTGCAAAAAGAAACAGTTAAAGACCCCAAAGAAATGTTACGATAACTTTTTAAAATTTATTAATATATAACAGATGGACCTATTTGGGGAGTACATGTGACATTTTGATACAATCATATATAATTTATAATTATCAAATCAAGGTAATTGGGATGCCCACCACTTTAAACATTTATCTTTTCTTTATGTTGGGAACATCTAAATTATTATCTTCTAGCTATTCTGAAATATACAGTAGATTACTGTTTACTATCAACCTGCTGAATTGTACATTAGGTCTTATTTCTTCTATATAACTGTATTTTTGTACCCATTAACCAATTTCACTTCATCCCCTCCTATCCCGGTACCCTTCTCAGCCTCTGACAACTGAAGATTATTCAGCCATAGAAAAGAATGAAATCCTCTCATCTGCAGCAACATGGACAGAACTGGAGATCATTACGGTAAGTAAAATGAAATTTTTAAAGGATGCACTTAACCCAAGAGAAAGCAAAAATGGAAGACAGAAGAACAAAAAAAACAGATAAGCAAAGAGAAAACAAAGAGTAAAATGGTAGGCCTAAATCCAATCATATCAACAGTTATTGTAAATGCCAGTGAACTAAATACTCCAGTTAAGAGGCAGAAATTATTTGAATAGATAAAAATGTAAGACCCAAGAATGTGTTGCCTAAAAGAGACAAACTAAATATGACACAGGCAAGTTGAAACTAAGAAGGAAAAAGATACAGCATGCAACCATAAGCGTAAGAATGCTGCAGTGTGATATTAACTTCAAATAAAGTAAACAAAGAGCATTACCAGTGATAAAGAAGGATATTTCACAATGATACAAAGGCCAATTCACCAGGAAAATGTAACATTCGTAAGTGTTTTAATTACAGAGCTTCAAAATTCATGAAGCAAAAATTGACAAAACTGAAGAAAGAAACAGACAAATCCACAATAATAGCTAGAGATTTTAACAGCTCTCTCAGCAATTGATAGAACCAGTAAACAAAAAAATCAGTACACAGAAGATCTAAATAACACTGTCAACCACCCTGACCTAAATGACACAGAACACAACTCCACTTGCAAAATATGCATTCTTTTAAGTGCACTTGGTACATCCACTATGACAGACTATAAGACAAGCCATAAAATGAGTCTCAAATTTCAAAGGATTGAATTCTTACAGAATATGTTCTTAACCATAATGGAATTAAGCTAAAGACCAGTAACTTTCTACTTGGAAATTTAACAGTGCACTCCTATGTAATCCAAAGTCAAAGAAGAAATCATGATGTATGACACTATTATTACATGCTTGTCTTCTTTATTAAAATGTGAGATCCTAGTAAATAGGACATTCTAGATATCACAGATTATTTTTAATTCTTTTCTTAATCCCCAGTTCCTTGTATGACTACTTCTACAAACTATTCTCTTTCAGAACACCTGTTATTTCTTTCTAAACAAATTATTTTCTGAGACCTTCAACTATGGGGAGGCGTAAATCTGTTAACCTCTTACTCTTATAAAACTCTTCCTCTCTTCCTTCCCTTTTGTGAGATTTCACTTATTTTTCTACTAAACTTTCTATGGTCTTTTCCAGTTACTTTTCCTGTTACCCTCTCTTCTAACTTTAGAAACATATCACAGCTCTTTTGTTTATATGTTTTGTTAATTTCATTACATGTATTTGTTGACCAGAGAATTAAACTCCATCTTTAAGATATTATCGGCTGAACGCGATGGCTCATGCCTGTAATCCCAGCACTTTGGGAGGCCAAGGCAAGTGGATCACCTGAGGTCAGGGGTTCTAGACCAGCCTGGTCAACACAGTGAAACCCCATCTCTACTAAAAATACAAAAATTAGCCGGGCGTGGTGCTGCATGGAAGGCTGAGGCAGGAGAATCGCTTGAACACAGGAGGTACAGGTTGCAGCAAGCTGAGATCACACCACTGCACTCCAGCCTCCGCAACAGAGTCAGACTCTGTCTCAAAAAAACAAAAAAAAACAAAAAAAACAAGATATTATCATAACTAATGGCTTCAACTATAACTTCAACACATTCAATAACTAATGTAGAACAGCCCTATGGTATTCTTCTAAAACAAACTTCTCTTTCAATTGTCCAAAATAACAGCATTTCAAAGATTAGTCATTTTTGATTCTCCCTTTTTCTTCAACTGCATGAAATCAATCATTAAGCCTTCTCTATTCTTCTTTAAATACATATTCTCATTTCATTGCTTCATCTTACTATAAAAAATGAAAAGAAGGAATAAATGGGTTATAAAAAGTAGTTAAGAAACTGAATCTGTCCGAAACAATCTACTTAATCTGGCAGCAACACTTTCTTTGAAATACGTTATTCTTTCTCTAAAAGTAAATGATATCTTCACCTCAACAAAAGCAAAAGTGACCAATCCAGTATAAACATCATTTTTGCCTTTGGCAAATTAATGGTGCAGAGGGATGTTGACATCTCTAAGAACAAGGTGGAATCAGGTGACAATTCAGATCTTTCTGTCAGCAAAACTGAACTGCTGGCCTTGTAAAATATATGTGAAAGCAGTGCTTTAAAAACCATCGGTGGTGAAGACCGGTTTTGCTTGTTTTTTGATTTTCAATCAGTCATGAACAAATACTTTTATAAAACACAGTAAGAATGAATTTTAAGACATGTAAAATACAAGTTCAATTTTCCTATAAAATTCAATAAACCATTATTCTGTCAAATTCCCACAAGTTTCTAAATGCTGACTTTCACTTTCTGTACTTATCCATTGCAGGTTACTAAAAAACAGTTCACTGCACTGCACTGATAATGTGGACCACACTTTAAAAAAATGCTGTATTAAAGGACTCACCTCAAAATTCAAAAAGTCTCAGTCTTACGAGACCTCATCCAAACCTAGTATCTACTAAGCAAGATAGAGGTTAGGCAAAGAGGTTGAGGCAGAATTCCTGAAACGGGGGATAAGGGACAGACTCCAGAATAAAATTTCTTCCCGGCAATACTTCCATGCCATAGCAGTGGCCAGAACAGCCCCACACACTCAGCCTAGAGCTAGCCTCTTTGAAAGAGTTATTACTATGAACTGCCTGCATGGAAAAATGCATGTACATGTGTGTGCATGTTTATGACTAGTGAGCATACATGTGTAGATGTGAATTAAACATCATGATTAATCTATCTAATTTGGCTGTAGTTCTTAAGCCTTTCTGATGAAAAGCATATCACTGTAAAAATATGATTCACTTTATCTGACATATAATGTAGGCTTTTGACTAAGCAGAGCCCAAAAGAGAAATCAAATGCACAACATACAGATGTAAAACTCCAGGCAACAAAGATGATCTTCAATGTCTTTATCAGTCACAGCCCCAAAACATCCTAATTTATTTTAGGACCTAAAGACTGACAAATCAATTTAACCAACAGCAGTAATATATGCAGAGACCTGGAGTTCAGCATGTACTATGAATAAGTGAGATGGACATTTTCAAAAATAAAATTCATCCAGCCAAATGGAAAAATAATAATAATCATTTGCAGCTGCTAGATTTGTTCAGCTCACAGTAGCTCAGCAAGCTTTCTAAGCCTCCCACAAAAAAATATTTCCCTAAGTTTTAGGATGTGTCTGCACTATCTTCAAATAACCTCATCAGTAAAATCTTTTTTAAAGGTTATAGGAACTTGAAAATTGCTTTAAAAATCATCATTTTTAAAATCAGTTTGATGGTATAAATCAAATGGCTTCACTATATCTTTATGAATGGCTCAATTTTAGTTCCACTGTGCATATCAAAATTGTGGATGTCTAAAGATGTTCTTCTTTCTGCTCTTAGCATATTCACATAATGATTGCATTACCCCAAATTTAGCGTATGAGGGCCGGGCGCGGTGGCTCAAGCCTGTAATCCCAGCACTTTGGGAGGCTGAGACAGGTGGATCACGAGGTCAGGAGATCGAGACCATCCTGGCTAATATGGTGAAACCCTGTCTCTACCAAAAAATACAAAAAACTAGCCGGGCGAGGTGGCATGTGCCTATAGTCCCAGCTACTCGGGAGGCTGAGGCAGGAGAACGGCGTAAACCCGGGAGGCGGAGCTTGCAGTGAGCTGAGATCCGGCCACTGTACTCCAGGCTGGGCGACAGAGTCAGACTCCGTCTCAAAAAAAAAAAAAAAAAATTTAGCGTATGAGAGTCTTAAAAAAACTAGTGTTTCTGCCATTGGATTGGGTCTATTTTAAATATTCTGAAACCCCAAATTAGACAACAGAAGCCCATAAATTATTAAATTCTATGCATTATAGGTAAAAATTTGAAATTATAAATATAGTTTAAATAAGATTTTTAAATCTTTCTAAATATTAGTAACATATTCATGCTGTCTCTTTTAAATCAAACAAAACAGCACTAGATCTTTACCTGGGCTTAATATTAACTTAGCAAGAATCCAACTTACAGAGATAAAGAGGAAAATGTTATTATTCCATGATTTTATGGAGAAAAAAGGCAGGGAAATAAATACATATTGTATATTTACTATTGCAGACACTTTAACTGTTATTTCATGGATTCCTTACCGAATGTTTAAAAGAGTTTAAATGAGTTAAGTGCCATCTACCACCTTTCACCATAAAGAAACTAGCTCTGGGAGTTCAAGCCACTCTCCCAACACTAAACAATCAAGTGCTGGAATTCACACCTAGGTCTATCCACTCCAGAGAGACTCTTGTCTATCCTTCTACTGCGCCATTACGAAAGAGCTACTCTACTCTATTTCTCAAATTTCCATAAAAGTGCATAATTAATTCAGAAAGCTCCCAAATGAGGTCAAAAGAAAAAAACTTAGGAATCTCAGTCTGGCTCTACACTTATGGTGACTTTTTGAGCTTTGTATATCGTAAACACAGTGACTTCATCAAGTTACTCTATCAAAACAAAGGTTTAAACAAAATGCAAAGGTTCCGAGAAAAGGTATTCTATCTTATGCATCTTTCCACACACTCAGTAACCAACAAATTGCCTTACACATATTGGTCTTCAATAAACATTTGATGCACTGATAGATGAAAAAATACAAGAGGAAAAATGGAAGAGAAAAGGAGAAGGAAGAACTTAAAGGCAGGATTCAATTAATATCAACTAACATCTCTCTTCTGTGATATTACAGTATTAGATATGTGCTTCCAATAACCTTTTATTTTAACTAATGACTCAAAATGAAAAATGATGGAAGGGAGGAGGAACTAAGTGGGGACAAAAAAGTAGGGTATGTGGGAAGCTTAGATAGAATATCATATAATGATTAAAGCAGCTTTTGCTAGGCTTTAGATTAAATCTCAGCTCACTATTAAAAAGTAGTACCTGGACCAGGTGCGGTGGCTCACGCCTGTAATCCCAGCACTTTGGGAGGCCGAGGCGGGCAGATCACTTGAGGTCAGGAGTTTGAGACCAGCCTGGCCAACATGACGAAACCCCGTTTCTATCAAAAATACAAAAATTAGGTGGGTGTGGTGGCACATGCCTGTAGTCCCAGCTACTCCGGAGGGCTGAGGCAGGAGAATTGCTTGAACCCGGGAGGCAAGAGGTGGCAGTAAGCCAAGATCATGTCACTGCACTCTAGCCTGGGCAATACAGCAAGACTCTGTCTCAAAAAGAAAAAAAATTATTAGTACCTGGTTTTTCATAGAAACTTGCAGCACTTAAAATATTTTCTAAATAATAAGTCATGTAGTCTCTTGAAACTGAGAGAAAAAGATATAAGGGAAAGAATATTCTTTGAAAAAACAGAACAGCTAAAATAAGACCCCAACTTCTATTACAGCTCTTCCCCACACCTCTATTTCACCTTAAATAGACAAGTTATTAATGAATTATCAAAAGCCTATAACAAGAAATAATTATAAATTTTTACAATCTTTAACAATTTGAAAAATAGATATTTTAACTTCAAAAAATATATAACATACAGAAAAGAACAGGTAGAGGTAAATGCCACATTAACTACTTAGGAAACAGCTTACCTTTCCATTGCCCATCAGTGAAAGTCACACAAAAGATAATAAAAACAATAATAATTCATCTTTCTAAGATAATCTAATTGCAAAGACATTGAGTCAAAGGTTACCATCTTTCCTAACAGTTTAGCAATTACAAAATCTATCTCCTTTTCTGAAAAAAGCTTTCAGTACCAAGTTTATTAACAGCTTCCAATTTAGACAAAAGTCCATGCACTAACAGAAAATAGGGACCCTCTCTCTCTAGTCTTGCTTTCTGTGATACGTTCATCAGATTAAGTAAACATGTTTTTACTTCTCTCTTAATTTTTAAAATGTGAACATTCAGTAACTGGGCCAGTCTTTACTTCCACGTAACTTTTTCATTGGATCATAATTCCCTTATAAATAACACACTTTCATTCCAAAAGGCTTTCCACTATTCTTTCTGTCTAGATAACATCCAAAGACAAACCCCACAGAGACAACTATGTGAACCCAGTGTTCACATAACCTGAAGTAAGTTCACCATGACTGCTGTAGCCCTGGTGCCAACAACCAACCCACGACCAGCCCTTTATAGTCACAAATATTTACTGAGGGTCTATTAGGTGCCAAAGGTTCATTTAGCACATATTTTTCAAAGGGTATTATCATGTGAGCATCAACAAAGTAACAGATGTAGGAGAGATGATATTACTCTCACAGGACACATGAAAAAAACTAAAGCACGGAGAGGCTAAGCAACTTGGCCAAAAGCCTGGAGGCCAGCCCAAGAGCCCAGAGAACCTGACTGCCACTGCACGTGCCAGGACACTCACTACAGGCCTGAGTGCATACAGACTGTAGTGAGGAACGTCAAGCATGATCCACCCAAATCATGAAGAGATGAGATTTCAAAGACTCCTTCAGCTATTCAGTGCCTACTGCAATTCACCCAGAGTTGAAGCCTAGCTGTATGTAGTAAAGGAACAGAGATAAACTGCAGGTTTTAAAACATCAAGGGGGCTCCATATGTGGGAGTGATATTGTGGGTAATTTACAATTTTACTTAATATTTTTCTATCGTATCTTTTTAACCATAAAACCATATTATTTTTATAACAGTAAAAGATCAAACTAGCTCTATTTTTGCAAATGGTAGATGCTTAATTTACACTAGAAAATTTTGACAAAATAAAGGCTCCTGTGACAACTGTAGAATTAAAAAAAGGAAAGACAAGGGAGAAACTCAAAACTAAGACAAATAGAACAGAAGGAGCATTAAGCCCTCAGAGAACAAATTTACTGAATTGAAAAGATGCAATATCTATTGTGCCACAGTGAACAAATTTAAAAGAGGAATCAGATATTATTCCATGTTCCCTCAGAGCAGGAGAGTACAGAATAAAGCGCTAAAAGTAGATCTGACAAAGGGTCTTATTTGAAGGTGCCATGCTTGGTGAGTGATGCCCAAGAGTGTGAACGCAAGTTAGTGTCAGGTGATAACCAGGATGACTGAAATATTCATGTTGGCCCCACTAGTTCTATGCCCAGAGTGGTAGGGGCAAAAGATCCATTCACAGAACAAGTCTGTGCCTTCAGAAAGTAAACAGCCACAAATCCCAGGATTGCATCTTCAAGAGCCAGATTCATGTGCTGCATTTACTCTCTCAGAATTCACCTGGGTCAGGGAAAGGAATAAAAAATCCTACAAGAACAAATTACTGATGATTCTAGAAGATTCTTTCTTCACTTGTTAACATTCAACCTCTCCCCACCGTTGCACTTCCAAGATAACTATTCCTGGTTCAAAAGGCCCCTTGAGCCCTCTCTTCTCCTCACACCCCCTTTCACAAGGCCCCTCGGGCCCTGTCTCCTCCTCATACCCCTCCTCTGGCTGTCCGTCTCTCTTCTACTGCCTTTCCTCCCTTGGTCACTCATCACTGCATTGCACTGGCAGTGCTTATTCATGTCGACTGTCTTCACCAAACCATAAGACCTTCGATGTCCAGCTCTATCTTGGTCATCTGTGTCCCCTAATAATTAGCATAGCCCCTGGCACATACATGGAATCCACAGCTGTTTTGTGATTTAGGAGAGATTGGCAAAAGACTCCATTTCTGGAATTTTTTACTTTAAATAAATAAGAATATGGATAATGAAGCACTTAAGTAGAAGAAAAAAATACATTCAGTTTATCTACTAAAATACTTCAAAGTAAAGCCTCATTAATACAACCTTAATGACTTAAGAACTGATTATTATTTTAGCTGGACTGAAATTTACTGTGACAACTCATGTGGACAGTGTGTGCAGGAAATACGAAGAGCAGAGCCACCATGGGGAGGGAGAGAAGCAAGGAGGCTCCGCATTTGCCTGTTTCTCAAGAGTGAACTTCAAGGACCACAGAATGATTTTTATAGGAAAAAGAGTGTTACTTTCATAAATAAACATAATCGAAAGAAAATCTAATGCCCAGCCCAACACCTGGTCAATAGCTGGTCAGTGATTATCACACCCAGCAGGCCACACCTGGATCTCACTGTACAGTCTCCCAGAATCCACACTGAACACCACTCCTCCATGCCATCACTCACTCACTCAGCCCTTGCAGGCAGCCAGGAAATACACGGGGCTCAACACATCCAGCTGGTATTTTAAGCAAAGAAATCTTCCCCTGATGTTAGCTTTGGTTTTCCTTTCCACGTTTCCCCCTTTTTAATGCCAGTCTTAAGGTTCCTGAGAAAACGCAACAAGACAAGAAAAAAAGGAGATGGCAGGGTGGTTAAGAGGACAGCTTTGGAGCTGGGCAGATCTCAGTGAAATTCCAATCCTTTCACTTACTGAGGAATTCTCTCCGAGTCTTGGTTTCCTTATCAATAAAATAAAAATAGTAATAGAACTTATTGGGTAATCATGAAGCTTAAATAAGGCAATGCATAAAAATTACTTAATAAATTTTAACAATTATTATTCTCTGCATCAAAGACAGATTAGCATGATGGTTAAAAGCATGCATCATATTGCCTGAGTTTAAATCCCTGCTCTGCCACTTCCTAGCTATTCTGGCAAATTACTTAACCTCTCGTGTCCTAGTGACCACTAAATGGAGTTCCTGGGACAATTATATGTGGAATACATTTAAAGTAATTAGGACAGTGCCTGACACAGAATAAGCTCTCAATAGACATTAGCTGTTATTAACTACAGACATCTAGAAAACAGTTCCTGCACATCAAATTTTAAAATTTGGAAGGTGACAAATGCTATGAATAAGCAATTTATAGAAAGAATATAAATGGCCAATAATATTAAAAGATGCTCAGCCTCATTCATTATTAATGGAATGCAAATTTAAAACAATGATTTAGTTTTCCAACCAAGATTTTGTAAAAATTAAAAGAAGGGTAATATTAAATCATAGTGAGCAGAAAAATATGCACTCCCAATATATAGTTGATGGAAATGTAAATCTGCACATTTCTGAAAAGCCAGGTGCTGTGGCTAACACTGGTAATCCCACAATTTTTGGAAGGCTGAGGGAGGAGGACTGCTTGAGCCCAGCAGTTCAACATCATCTTGGGCAACGAACCAAGATCCCTTCTCTACAAAAGATTTTATTTTTTAAATTAGCCAAGCTCGGTGGCATGCAGCTACAGTCCCAGCTACTTGGGAGGCTGAGGCAGGAGTATCCCTCAAGCTCAGGAGTCCGAGGTTGCAGTGAGCTATGATCACGCCACTCTAGTCCAGCCTGGGGGACAGAGTAAAAATCTTGTCTCCAAAAAAAAAAGGTGGGGTGCAGTGGCTCATGCCTGTAATCTTGGCACTTTGGGAGGCCGAGGCAGGTGGATCACCTGAGGTCAGGAGTTCAAGACCAGCCTGGGAAACATAGTAAAATTCTGTCTCTACTAAAAACACAAAAATTAGTTGAATGTGGTGGTGCATGCCTGTGATTCCAGCTACTCAGGAGCCTGAGGCACGAGAAATGCTTGAATCCAGGAGGTGGAGGTTGCGGTGAGCCGAGATTGCACCACTGCACTCCAGCTTGGGCAACACAGTGAGACTGTCTTAAAAAAATAAAAATAAAAAAGTAAAAAAACACATTCTTTTGACCCAGCAGTTCCATCTCCAGAACTAAATCCAAAAGAAATATTCATCAAAGTGGGCAAACATATGTAAAAGAAACCAGAAACACCAGCACATGGCCATCAATAGAGCACTGGTTAAATACACAGCTTTACACCAACACAGTGGAAAACAGCCATTAAAAAAATACTGAATATCCACATATACAGAAATGAAAACATATTCACTATATATTAAGAATAAAGTTATAGACAAGTATAACATGTCATTTTTATTTCTAAATATAAAACAAAATTACACATCTATTTATTTATCTCTGCTTAGAAACATCTGAAAGATGCTAGTAATTGTATTTGGCAAATGTGATATTTACATTATTTAAATTTTTGCAATACATGTGTACCACACTTTTTCTTTTCATTTTATTTTATTTTTTTTGAGACGGAGTCTCACTCTGTCGCCCAGGCTGGAGTGCAGTGGCACGATCTCAGCTCACTGCAACCTCTGATTCCCTGGTTCAAGCAATTCTCCTGCCTCAGCCTCCTGAGCAGCTGGGATTACAGGCACACGCCACCATGCCCAGCTAATTTTTGTATTTTTAGTACAGACGGGGTTTCACCATGTTGGCCAGGACAGTCTCGATCTCCTGACCTCGTGATCCGCCTGCCTCGGCCTCCCAAAGTGCTGGAATTACAGGCATGAACCACCACACCCAGCCCCACTTTTTATTTTTTACTTGTTTTCTAAAGAAAGTATAAGAACAAAAATGGTTAAAAGCACAGATTCTACAGCCAACATTCTGGATTTGCAAGTCTGCTACCTATCAGCAATGTGACCTCTATGCCTCAGTATTCCCAATGTATAGCAATGACACCTATACGTTAACAGTAACAACGATAACCGTTAAGTTACAGAGCTCTGGTGAGCATTAAATGAGTTAAATGGAAAGATCTTAGAACAATGTATGGCAGAGGGTAGGTACTATATGGGACATGTCCACTATTACTAATCTTGAATAGCATTCTTAGATTACTTCAACCAAGCCATCCCACAGAAGCCCAACTAAAGTGACCAACAAAATTATCAGTAGACAATAGGCACAGCAAATACACTGGCTCTCGGTAGCCAATTAGCAATATGAAGTATTAAAACTGCCTGGCAACCTAGAATTTCGATTCTAGCTAGGCTTTCTCTTGTCCTCAACTTCCTCATCTGTTCAAAGGAGGAAGATGACTTAGATAACTGACAAATCTAATATCCTAAAAAGTTTACTGTTTAAATAATGATAGATTTTTATAGTTGCCTCAAAAATGTACTCCAGTCAGTAGGTGCAGAACCTGAAACACAATTCCATACTAAAATACATGCTCCATAAGAGAGAAACTCCTTCAAGAACAGTCTCTTGGAATACACTGCAGCAGAAAAGGACTTCCTCCATCTGAACATAATCTAATTGCATTTCCCTACAAGCATACTATATAACTCACATATTTCATTCACTTAGATGGTTTCCTCTCACCTATCCCACTGCCCACACCATAAATACAAATTAGTGATATTTTACTCTATATTCACCAAGACTCTATGGTTTCATAACCACTAGAAGTAACTGTTTCCCACCTGGTAAAAACTCAAATATACTGTAGTCAAAAATGCCTCACATACACACAAACCAACATAAAATACTTACACGAAATGCTGCAAGAATGATTCTCGTTACTTTCTCTTTGACAGACTCCTGAAGGATATCAGACAGAACTGGAATGATATTATAGCGCCGCAGGTGTTCACACATTTGAGGACTGAATGCCAGGAGCCATATTGAAAAAATCATTTGATACTGGAGCTGAAAGCCACACTTGTTACTCAACACTCCCATTATGCTGGGGGAAAAAAAAAAAAAAAAAAACCACACATTTACAAAACATTTAATATGATAGCAGAAGAAAGAAGAAATAAGCAATTATTCTCTTTTTGCACTAACGGAACAGGTCTGTCTGAATTATGTCCTGTTTCCTTCCTACCAGCAATAACAAGCAGCTAGATTGTTACTCACAGAGAACCATTTCCAGTACAGCTCCACTTAACCCTCTCTCCAAAAGTCACAGGACCTCAGGAAGCAGGAGCTCTTGCTGTGCGGCAAGAAGGGAACAAAGACAGGCAATATGGCAACGGGAATGGAAAGAGCAATCGGACAGACAATAGAGCCACAAGTTACATGCAGATTTTGAGTCCGGGCAACCAATAAGACCACTGATAGCTTTAAAATATAGAGGAAACAGAGAAAAGAAGGGATGAGTTTGGTGAAAACCTGTGATAGGTTCAAATTTGACACAGCCAATTACTGAATTTGGGGGTCAGGAAAAACCTCAGTTTGATCAAGAGATCAAAAACTCAGTTTGATCAAACTTCTAGTTCGATCTCTTACTTTACTGATAAGGAAACCAGGAAAATGACGTGGAAATGAAGGAGGTTACACCAAGACAGATAATATATACAATAGAAGAAAAGCTAAGGAAACCGCCCTGGGGAATACCTACATTCAAACAATGGAGTTCAGAAATCATCAAATTAAAAAAAAAAAAAATCATCAAATAAGATCATTAAAAGTAACCTTCATATTGGAGCAGAGCCTACTATTTAAAAAAACACCAGAGGGGTAAAGAGCTCGAAGACCACAGAATGTACAACACAAAGAGTGAGTCCTAATGTAAGCTATGGAACTTTTTAATAAAAATGTATTAACATTGGATCATCATTTGGAACAAATATACCATATTAATGCAAGATGTTAATGATAAGGGAGTTTGCGGGGGGGCGGGGAGAGGGGAGGATGTAATGGGAACTCTCTGCACTTCAGTTTTTCTGTAAAACTAAAGCTTCTCTAATAATATAAATGTTTAAAATGCTACGCCTGATTTTACAATCTAATCCTACTGTAACTTACTGAAAGGCTTTTATCTGTGTTATTTCTCCATTTGTATGATTGTATATAGTTCAGTTCACTAATTGTTTTTAATGTTCTCATGCATGGCTTTTGCCTTGTCTTCTCTATTTTTGGTTGTTATGCAAAACTTGCTTTTTAATTAATATTGACATTGGTATATAAGCTGCTGTAAAATCATGTCATTTTATACTGTAAAAACCCTAGTCCCTGGTTTCCTTTGCTCTCTGTTCCAGTTATTAAGCCAAGCCTTCTGCACTTGGCTTTGTGTTGCTGAGACCCTGAAAACCACATTTCTGTTCCACCAGTTGGCTCCCTGTTAGGCTATACCAAGAATAGGAGCTAGAGGCTGACTTCAAGGAAAGAAGAACGGACTTCCTCCTGTTGGCTTCCTGATCCTGACAGCATTACCCCAGTGACACTCCTTCAACCCGGCAGCAGCAGTTCTTTCCCATGGCAGCAGCCAAATACAGTTTGCAGTTTTTCAGCTCTAGCAGAACAAGCCTCATCACATTTCCTGAGACATCAGCACTAGCCAGCTGGCTCCCCTCCCCAGAGTCCTGGGTTCTAAATCCACGAGGCTTTTCCTCGGAGTTCAGAGACACCAACATCAGCTGGGCAAAACCTGCTCCTCAAATGTCTAAATTTCAGCTGTACCATCGGCCCCTCCTCCAAGCAAGCAAATTTTAATGATTCCAATCTCTTACCACTGCACGCCTACTTTACATCCCCCACCCCGCCTTATGGGTGGTATCTACACTTGCTACGTTTCTGACACTCAAGACTCATTTTTGTTTGTTTGTTTGTTTCATTTTAAACAAAATTAGTGGCTGGGCATGGTGGCTCAAGCCGCTAATCCTAGCATTTTGGGAGGCCAGGGTGGGTGGATCTCTTGAGCCAGGAGTTTGAGGCTAGCCTGGGCAACATAGCAAAATCCCATCTCTATCAAAAATAATAATAATAATAATACCAAAAGATTTCCCAAAAAATACAAAAATAGTTAGCAAATGTATACTTAGTAATTCTTCATATCAAATTATGTTAAAATAAAAAAGAATGCCGATGATAGTTGAATGGGAATAGCACTGAATCTATAAATTACTTTGGGCAGTAGAGGCAATTACCCCCAGCAAAGGCCCACTTATAGCTCCAATATTTAGGAAGTTAACATTAACCTTCAGACTTCCCTGTAAGGCTAACAATATATAGCACAATATAATGTAAATTTTTTTTTATCTTATATAGGTATACAAATACTCAGTGTTGTATTATGTATATAATAGGCTTTTTAACAACAAAAAAGTCAGCAAACTATATAGATTAAAATGTACTGAGTTTTTTTAAGACCTCAGTTATCAGCCAGGCGAGGTGGCTCATACCTGCAATCCCAGCACTTTGGGAGGCAGAAGCGGGCTGATTACGAGGTCAGGAGTTCAAGACCAGCCTGGCCAACATGGTGAAACCCCATCTCTACTAAAAATATAAAAATTAGCCAGGTGTGTTGATGCATGCTTGTAATCCTAGCTACTCAGGAGGCTGAGGGAGGAGAGTTACTTGAACCCAGGAGGTGGAGGTTGCAGTAAGCTGAGATTGCACCGCTGCACTCCAGCCTGGGAGACAGAGCGAGACTCTGTCACAGAAAGAAAAAAAAAGACCTCAGTTATCTTCCACTCTTCAAACGAGCTATACTTGAAAATTTTTCTCCTCACATTATTCCCATTTGCAATGTGAGAAACACACACACGCACACACAAATTCAATGCTAAGCAAAAACTCAAAAAGTAGAAAGTACTTATTTCTGAAAAAATGAAAAGATTAAATGACTTTTTGAAATTGCTATACTTTTAGCAAGTTATTATACCTTTATCAATGCCCATTTCTCCACCTAAAGGTTTAATCTGATTACTGCTAATCTTATTAGTGGTCATTAGCATATCAAAATATATTGGTTGAACATGAAATAGTCTAGATCATATTTATGCCTGATCTTGTTGCTGTTGAATGGTTAACATTGCTGAATGGTCTCTAAAATACTAAGGTACTAGTCATTAGAACAGCAGCATTTGTTGTACTCAGTATACCATGAGAGGTCAGAGAGACCAAATTTTGGTATTTGAGTTTATTTTATAAGCAATTACAACTATTTGTAGAGATTGCTATTTCATGACTTTGATTCTTTCTTATAGGTCCTCCACGGGGGAAAAAAAATCTAATTTTTGGTTAGTAGAATTAAAATTCATTTTATCTTACAATTAGGGCAGAGCACTCATGAATGGAATCAGTACCCTTCTAAAAGGGTGCTGAGAAAGACCCCTGTCCCCTCTGCCATCTGAGTTTACAGTGAAAAGATAGCCATCTATGAATGAGGAAGCAGACCCTCACCAGACACCACATCCACTAATGCCTTCATCTTAGACTTCCTAGCCTCCAGAAATGTGAGAAGTAAGTTTCCACTGTTTATAAGCCACGCAGTATTTTGTTAAAGCAGCCCAAATAGATTAAGACACCTACTTTCTTTCAGGAGTCTGAAATTTTGGTGTGTTTTAGGCAGTGTGTGTCTACATAACTAACCTCTAATAAAATCTTGGGAGCTGAGTCTCTGATGGGTTTCCTGGACAGAAACCTCACAAAAATGTTGCTGCATTTTCAATGCTAGGGGAAGATACTCTGTGAGACCCCTCTGGGAGGAAGAGAGCATAAGGGAGCCTGCGCATGGATTCCTCCACACTCTGCCTGTGTCTTTGTCCCTTATGATACAGTTGTGGGTCCTCACTGCATCTCTGTAATAAATCTTATCTGTGAATACAACTATATGCTATGTCGGTGAGTCTAATGAACCTCCTGACAAGTGTGAATTTTTTATTTTCTGCCTATAATAATGACCAACAGAGGAAAGTGTTTCACAATTATTAGATTATTCAGAAGATGAAAACAAAGAGATAGACTGCACTCTATTCTCTAACAATAACGGTGAAATGGGTCAAATTAAGTGAAATCTTAAACTGTGAGTCTCTAGATATCTATATTATAAATGAATTTTCTCAAACTCAAGAACTGATAAATGAGGAATATATTTATAAGGACAAAAAGGAAATATAGTATTCTCAACTAGTTAGCCATTGAACATGAAAGACTTCCAGACAGTATTTTGCAACAAGAACCTAGACCATTTCGCTCAAGGACATGTCATGATTTTCTGTCATCTTTTATGATACTTGTGTATCAAAATGTACGTTTTACAAAAAGGTTTGCTATGTTTTAATTTTTATTGAAATTTCTAACAGTTGTCTTTCACTCTCTTTATTCTTAGTTCCGTCAATTTTTCACAAAATGACTAAAAATATATTTTTAAAGGGTCTGTTGGACCCAGATGACAAACTGTGATGGCTATTTTTCCTGGCAAACTGACGACTAAACAAACAAGAATGGACTGAAATTTTACAGATTAATAGAAAAATAATTACTAACTTACTGAATTGATGGATCTTGAATAGTTGTGACAATTCGAATACAATTCCTAAGAACAGCTATTTGCAGAAGTAACCCATTCTAAGGAATTGCATATAAATACTGACTGAAAAGATCTAGAATATTTGGGTCCCTTCACAGGTATATCCTACACTGGAGATACAGGTAAGAGTCCAATGCTTGCTTTAAATCCTCACCCACCAAGCAACTTACTGTTGATAACCTAAATTCCTCTGTAGATTTTCTAACAGAGAAACAATGCCTTGCTAACTGAAAAGAATATTTGGTTTAAGAGCAGTTAGATCTCTCATTATGAGCAAATAAGTTGATTTTCTGACAGTAAAACAAGATTTCCATTGTTTTGGAGGTTTTCAGTTGCTTGTCTATATAAGCCTGAACAGACAGCTCCTCAAAGTTTCTATACCTGCAAATTAGGATCCCACAAAGACTGGGTTAAATTATATGGCATTAGAAAGAAAGGTTTATATTCACTCTTAGGTAAGAACTTTTCTTGTTGATTTCTGCCTACATTCATCATAAAATATTTTTTTAAATTTTTTATATTCTGAGTACCTGGAATCTGTCCTGTTAAGCATTAGGTTCTTACGAGGCCTTAACCTCTTATAAAAGCACAGATCAAGCAAGGAAAAGGGCTCAGTTTGATAGTTACTGACTTCTAAGAAGGTTAGTATAGTCAATTGTTAAACAGATAAGAAAAAAATAAAATATTTCTTTTAGATGATTACATATTTCTTTGAAAATATCAAGGAGAGACGCTTGTAAATGTTATTTTACATTAAAAGTAAAGGGCACTCACCAATTTACCCCATCTGCTTCCACCCAAGCAAAGCGGTACTCATTGACCCGAAGCATCAGCTGCAAACACCCGGCCACACACTGCACATACTGTGAACTCTGCACAAGAAGTAGTGTTGAGTTTTTTAATTGGAAAGCATTTAAAGTCATGTGATCAGACACACATTTCTAAATGAAAATCTGATTACTTACTGGAATTAGCATCTGAGCATCCAAAATTCCCTAATCTCTTTTCAAAAGTTAATCCTCATGTTTGCTTTAATCTCTCCCTCTTAGAAATGAACAAGATTTTGTCTCCTGAATTAAATCTACACAAGTCAAGACTACTTAACACACAGTTAGGGAAATTTGGAACAAAATAATTTATATTTGATACAGTTTGATAAATAAGCATATTGCCTTACAATGTTTCACATATCCCTGAATAAAGATACTATAGAGAGAGAATACTGTTCCACATAATTACAGAACTATCAAAGAACAATAAAATTAACAAAAAGAAGAGTAAATACTTCGAGATAGGCCTATATGTAAATGACCTCGGACAAGTTACCGAACTTTTTCAATATGAAATGTCTTCATCCTTTTGAGAACAACATAGCCAAGCACCCTGAATATTGTTAGATTTAAGAAAAATAATTCAGGCCAGGCACAGTGGTTCATGCCTATAATCCTAGCACTTTGGGAGGCTGAGGTGGGTGGATTTTCCTGAGTTCAGGAGTTCCAGGCCAGCCCAGGCAACATGGTGAAACCCCGTCTCTACTAAAAATACAAAAAATTAGCTGGGCGTGGTGGCGCACACCTGTAATCCCTGCTACTTGGGAAGTTGAGGCATGAGAATTGCTTGAATCCAGGAGGCAGAGGTTACAGTGAGCCGAGATTACACCACTGCACTCCAGCCTGGACAACAGAGTGAGACTCTGTCTCAAAAAAAGTAAATAAATAAATAATTCATTTCACAACACAGCTAGACAAACACAGGAACTCAATAAATAAAAACTTTATTTAAAAACCCATATGGCATATAAAGTCTAATTAAACACTTGAAAAAGACTATGATTTTTAAAACCATCAGTTCAATAACACTGTCCCTTACAAATTGTGCTTAAACCTGAAACTTAAAATAAACTGGAGTAACACTCCCAGAAAGTTGCAAGTCCCTTCATTTTACCAAAGCTAGTGGGAACATCTGACCTGGGCTTTTCCTTAAATATATACAATAAGCCTTAAGACTTTAAGAAGTCCATCCTGGCTAACATGGTGAAACCCTGTCTCTACTAAAAATGCAAAAAATTAGCCGGGCGAAGCGGCGGGCGCCTGTAGTCCCAGCTACTCGGGAGGCTGAGGCAGGAGAATGGCGTGAACCCGGGAGGCGGAGCTTGCAGTGAGCCGAGATCGCGCCACTGCACTCCAGCCTGGGCGACTAAGCGAGACTCTGTCTCAAAAAAAAAAAAAAAAAAAAAAAAAAGACTTTAAGAAGTAGAGAAAGGAGGCTAGGTGCGGTGGCTCACGCCTATGATCCCAGCACTTTGGGAGGCCAAAGTGGGCGGATCACTTGAGCTCAGGAGTTCAAAACCAGCCTGGCCAACCCCCATCTCTACGAAAAATACAAAAATTAGCCAGGCGTGGTGGCGCACACCTGCAATCCCACATACTCAGGAGGCTGAGGCAGGAGAATCGCTTGAACCCAGGAGGCAGAGGTGGCAGTGAGCCAAGATCACGCCACTGCACTCCAGCCTGGGCGACAGAGCAAGACTCCATCTCAAAAAAAAAAAAAAACAAGAAGTAGAGAAAGCAAAGGAAATTTCAGATAACAGCTTTCAAAATGAACATGCTAATTTCAAAAAAAAATTTTTAAGGAAAGAATCATGGGTGTTATATAAATTCACAGAACCTAACATACATGATGCTACTAAACTTTATTCTAATTTAAATAACGTTCATAAAAATCTAACACTTCAAAGAAATTCCAGGCACTTTAATACAGAAACACAACAATATAAGTACATTTGGTGGAACAGTCACATGTATCAAGAAAAGGTTATCCTGGGTCGTACCTAAAAAGCAGTTAATTTAGTTCCACAAAAAAACACAATAAATCTAGTAATATAATTTGCCTGAAAACTCAAAACATTAGCAAAAATTAAAGACAGATAAATAGTGCATTTTCAGCTCTAAAACAATATTCCATAATGAAAAAAACATATATTTTTTCCAATTAAGTCATCAGGCAGAAACTTTTTCTAAAGAAGAGGAATCCCATCAATAACCAAGCAAGATTTCTAAACAAATGAATAAAAAGGCAACGTTGAGCACCCT
This sequence comes from Theropithecus gelada, assembly GCF_003255815.1. NCBI lineage: Eukaryota > Metazoa > Chordata > Mammalia > Primates > Cercopithecidae > Theropithecus > Theropithecus gelada. The sequence goes on from NC_037676.1 coordinate 56,024,433, forward strand.
CTTCTCTCCCATCTACCATCAGCTTCCTCTCATCACAAAAATTGTTTGTTTCAGGGTAAGTCTTTCTTTTCTGTGGCTACTCACCATGCTATGTTGAAATACATAACAAACCACAAGGATGGATTCTTCGTTGTTATTTATAGCTTCAGTATTCCCATTACAAATGAGCATATAAAAAGTGCTGGTCCTAAACCTGACATACTCTCTCCTATTGCACACTATCAGGCAGTAGCCGTACCATTCCAGAGATTACTTCAGAGTATAGAGAGAATCAGCATGAAAAATGATTAAATTATTGCCTTCAATTATGCAAAGTAGAGTGCATTACGTCCTTGTCTTTCACTTAAATTGAAGTTAAAGGTGAAACAAAAATTTCCCCTTTTATGATACCAAGAGCTTATTATTACAATACTCATTTTTTCAGAAGAGGAACCCAAGACATAAAAAGGTGATATAATTTGCTGAAATGAAAATACTGAGTTGGCCAAGCACAGTGGCTCACACCTGTAACCCCAGTACTTTGGGAGGCCGAGGAGGGAGGATCACTTGAGGTCAGAAGTTTGAGACCAGCCTGGCCAATATGGCAAAGCCCTGTCTCTACTAAATATACAAAAAATAGCTGGGCGTGGTGGCATGCACCAGTAGTCCCAGTTACTCAGGAGGGTAAGGCAGGAAAATCGCTTGAACCCAGGAGGCAGAGGCTGCAGTGAGCAGAAACGGCGTCACTGAACTCCAGCCTGGGCAACAGAGTGACACCCTTTCTCAAAAAAAAAAGAAAATAGTGAGTTAATCTTAGATTGGCACTAGAAGTCAACTCTCTTCACGCTTGAGCTAGTATTCTTTGTACTGTGCCAAGCATTCTGGGCTAAGAACTTGCCACAACATGCACTTTCTATGCAGCAAACCTCAATGGCAGAGAAAAACACTATTTTCACTTCTCAACACATTTAAGAGAATGTCATTTAGATAAATTCTTCAATGTTGCTGAAAATGCAAACTCTTACTATATTACAGTGAAAGTCACAGCACAAAGAAAATAGCAAATACAGTATTCACCTTTCTGGTGAATGTGGTCTCAAAGATCCATACACTACAGAATTACAAATTCAATAATTAAGGAACTGCAAAATAAGTAGGCAATAAAAGAAACATAAAAACATCAAGGATAGTGTATGTACAAAGTAAAACTAATGTTATAAAAACGTTTACAAATTTTCAATATTCATCTTCATAATGCTAGGATTTAAGTGCAAACTAAGTGAAAAAGAATAAAGAAAGTATTCATCTACATTCTGGAATTGTCAGCACTTGAGAAAACAAGTCTGCTTGGAATAAAAGGCATCTGTTCCACAGATACATGATGAAAAGGCACAGCACATTGGTATCAGTGAAGCACAAAGATGAACTTTTCAAATACACAATTGACTAAAATAAGTCCCAGAAAGCAGTTTTAAGTGAAATGAAAAGATGCTGATCAAAGTTCTAAAAGTAATTAATATGTTTCGTGACTATTAAACTTTTTTTTCTCTTAAAACTAAAAGGCGATAGTATACATGTGTATGTGTGATTTTTACTTCAATACCGACACTTAAAGAAACACAGAACAATATCAAGTGTCAGTAAAGAACTGAAACAAATGGAATTTTCATACTTTGAAGGGTACACAAACATAAAACTGGCAAGACTCACTAAAACTAAATTTACATACACCCCATTAATCAGCAATTCTATTCTAAAATTAGGTGCTGCAGACATAAAGGTATACATCTGCAAAAGATATGTACAAGAATGTTCACAGCAAAATTATTCACAAGAGTCAAAAAACTAGAAGCAACCCAAATATCCATCAATAAGAGAATGAGTAATATTCATATAATGAAATACTATAGTGAAAAAGAATTACTGCTAAATGCAACGAATAAATTTCATAGACACAAAATTAAGCAAGAGAGTTCAGACACATAAGAGTTTATACTGTATATGATTCCATTAAATGGAGTTCAAGATTAGACAACACTACTCTACGGTAATAGATGTCATAATAATGATAAACTTTGTGTGAGTCAAGGTGAAGGCAGGAGGAGGAATTATGAGGTATAAACGTATCCCGCCGAACATTTAACATCTTTGCATTTTCCTTTATGTAAGTTATGACATAATTTAAAAAAAGAAATAGAGAAAAAAAAGTAAAAGAGGACTAGAGAGGGAGAAGGACAGAGTGAACACTGCAACAGGAACCAGAAGTTTTATCACATAATGTTGGGCAAATCACTTAACTTATTGAAAATTGTTTTCTTGTTAGCAAAGAAAAAGAAAAATAATATCATCTCTACCACTGGGGGGAAAAAAACTGCTATGACACTGAAATCAATTGCTATAAAACACTTAACAATTGTAAAGTATACTATTATCATCAATATTCAGGAACTAAAATACAGATATACCCCAAGAATTCTCTTGAAGTTGGTTGATTAAAAGAGATCCTCTAGTCAGCGGTCATAAAATATCTAAATTAAGATACAGTTTTACCAAAAAAAAAAAAAAAATTGTTTTACTAATGTTTTACAAATTTATAAATCTTCCAAGTATTGCTTTCAATCTAATGTGCTTAATCTAGTAATTCAATTACATGACTAGTAGGAATCTTTATTACAGAAAAAAAATTGTTGGCATAACTAAAAAAACGTGATCTTCTTTATAAATTATTGCTTTGTATGCAACTTCCAAGAACATAACTAATAAATACATAGTATTAGGTTGGCTTATTATTGTTATCAGTGCTATACTTTGAAAATGACATGTAAAAGAGTCTTATACTTACTTTACCAGTTAATTTTCTTTTGTATTGCAGAATATATCTGCAGGCGATCCTTCCAAAAATCAACACAAAGCCCATTTTATAATAAAGTGTTGAACAGCTCATGTAATTTATTGAAGAGGATGCTGAAAGTGATAATCATAATGGTCGTATGGATACCTGATGTACTATTTCTACCAAATGTATACGGTTTTCACACAATTGTAAAGTTGAAAAATCGTAAGTTGGACCATCGTAGGTCAGGGACTGTCTGTAATTGCCTGTGAGTTACTCCAGGTCCCCACAAACTTCACAACTCACCAGCTAGAGCAGACTACAATTTAAGGACAGGCCTGCAGTATGTGAAGTATGTAACTGATGTGGCCCACTAATTTCTGCTACTTAATCAGCACTTTTGATGGTCTTATAAACAAAGCAGTAAAGAACTAAAGCAAAGAAGTCTTCCACCTCTTCTGAAGGGGTGACAAGTATTATATCAGCACAGCATTAAATTAAAAACAAAGCCAAAGCAGTGAAACTAGCCTCCCATTAACAAGAATATTAGAACTGCCACAGAAAACAATTTAAGGAATCTGGTCAAAAGCCAAAAAAAACCTAAGTCCTGGGCCAGGCATGGTGGCTCACACCTATAATCCCAGCACTTTGGGAGGCTGAGGTGTGCAGACTACCTGAGGTCAGGAGTTCGAGACCAGCCTGGCCAACATGGCGAAACCCCCATCTCTACAAAAAAAAAAAAAAAAACAACTAAGTCCCTTTTCCTCTCAATCTAAAATACTGTTACTGCATGCTAAAACAGGGATGAATCTTGAAAACATTATGCGAAGTGAAGGAAACCAGTCACAGAAGACCATGTATGATTTCATTTACATGGAATGTCCAAAAGAGGCAAATCCCAAGACAGAAAGTAGGTTAGCGGTCGCCAGGGTTTGCAGGCAAGAACAGGAATGGGGAAGACTGTTAATGTGTACAGGGTTGGTTGGTTTGTTTTTCTGAGATGTTAAAATGTTATGAAGTTAGACGGTGGTAATGGCTGCACAATTCTGTAAATACATTAAAAACCACTGAATGGCAAAATGATGCATTTTATAGCATTTGAAATATATTTCAATAAAGCTCTTTTTAAAACTAAATAAAATTGAAAATTTACTTCCTCACTCACACTGGCCACACTTCCAAGGGATCCAGAACCACATATGGCTAGGGGCTGCCCTAAGGGACAGTACAGCTATCGTGAGCATTTCTACCATCACAGAAGATTCTACTGGACATGACTGCTCCACTAAATCAAGAGGCAAGATGAAACAAGCAAGAAGGACCTGGCAACTTAAGTCACTACCAGTGACACCGCATTCATCTAGCAACTACTCATGCCAGACTGATTCTGCAACGCAAATCACAGAGAACAGGACACAGACACATGGAGGGCTCCCTTATCAATCGTTCTCCTGCCTATGCATACTGTATGAAGCTAGGCAGAGGAAAAAGGAAAACCAAGAAAGAAAGAAATCTCCAGGTTCTTTCTAAATCTTCCAAAGCTTGTGAAGGAGTTAAAGGAGGAGACCACCCCTCATATTGTCTTATGCCCAATTTCTGCCTCCAAAGAAAGAAGTGAAAACTAAAAGGCAGAAATGAAATCCACAGGCAGACAGCCCGGCGCCGCAACCTGGGCCTGGCAGTTAAAGATCGACCCCTGACCTATTGGTTCTGTTATCTGTAGATTACAGACATTGTATAGAAACGCACTGTGAAAATCCCTATCTTGTTTTGTTCCAATCTAATTACCGGTACGCGCAGCCCCCCCGTCACGTACCGCCTGCTTGCTCAATCAGTCACGACCCTCTCACATGCACCCCCTTAGAGTTGTGAGCCCTTAAAAGGGACAGGAATTACTCACTTGACTTGCTGATGCCCCCAGCCGAATAAACCCCTTCCTTCTTTAACTCGGTGTCTGAGGAGTTTTGTCTGTGGCTCATCCTGCTACATTTCTTGTTTCCCTGACTCGGAAGCGAGGTGACTGGCGGATGGTCGAGGCAGCTCCTTAGGCGGCTTGAGCCTGCCCTGTGGAACATCCCTGCGGCGGACTCCGACCAGCCCGAGCGATGCGGATCCTGAGAGTGCTCCTGGGTAGGCATTTGCTCCAGTGGGATGCCTCACCACAGCAGTGTGTGGCAGGCCCCCGTGGAGGATCAACGCAGTGGCTGAACACCGGGAAGGATGGGCACTTGGAATCTGGACATCTAAAACTTGGTAAGACTAGTCTTTGAAACTTGCCCACTCCATCTGAGTGGAAGCGTGGCCTGATCACCCATGGTGTGCCTTTATCGGCACTTTGCTTTTGGTTTTGATTTGGTTTGATTTGCTTGACAGGACCGGTGATGGGAACTTGCCCACTCCATTTGAGTGGAAGCGTGGCCTGATCACCCACGGTGTGCCTGTACCGGCACTTTGGTTTTTATTTTTGACTTGACTTGGATTGCTTGATACTTTGGTTTTGGTTTTGACCTGGTTTGGATTTCTGGATACTCTGATTTTGGTTTTGTGTAAACTACAAAAGTGTGTGTGTGCCCTTTTTACCCATTCTTTGTTTTGTGGTGTGTGTGTGGTGTGAGCGTGGTGTTTTGTCTAGAGGAAACATGGGTGAGGCACAAAGTAAGCCCACCCCACTAGGAACTATGTTGAAAATTTTCAAAAAAAGGATTTAAGGGAGACTATGGAGTACTATGACACCAGGAAAACTTAAAACTTTGTGTAAGATAGACTGGCCAGCATTAGAGGTAGGTTGGCCATTAGAAAGAAACCTGGACAGATCCCTTGTTTCAAAGGTATAGCACAAGGTGACATGCAAGCCAGGGAACCCAGACCAGTTCCTGTACAGACACTTGGTTACAGCTGGTTTTAGACCCCCCGCCCCCAACACACAGTGGTTGAGAGAAGAGCAGCATAAGCGGCTGGCAGAGGCAAGGAAAGACCAGCAGAGAGAGAGAAAGGAAAGAGACAGAGAGGAAAAGAGGCAAAGAGAGAGAGAGGAAGAGACAGACAAAGAGGGAGTCAAGGAGAGAGAGAGAGAGAAAGAAAGAGAGAGGCAGAGAGAAGAGGAGAAAGAGGCAAAAGGAAAGTCAAAGAGAGACAAAGTCAAAGAGAGAAAGAAAGAGAGAGATACACAAGTAGTTAAAAAAAAAAAGTGTACACTATTCCTTTAAAAGCCATCATACCAATTCTAATTTGGACAAAACAAGGTCTTATTAATAGCAAAGGATAATTAAAATCCCAAACTTACAAGGTTTTCAACAAAAGTAAAGTTTGCTAAAAGTTAACAGTGTAACATGTATTATAGTAACTTCTATTTTTGTGGCCTTAGACAGTCTAGTCCACAAACGTAAAAAAAGGTTCGCTTTGGAAAAGAATGGTTATCACCTTTGGAAAAAAAAAGGGAAAAAGGGGGGGAGGGGCGGAATTTTTATAAAAAGAGTGTTATATGGTAAATTCTTGTCCTGAAATAAATTAACTGGTTGTTTAAAAAAAGAAGTATTTGTAGTAAGTCAGAAAGTTAAGGCATGTCGAAAAATTGCCTGTAAAAGTCGTAAAAGAAAAAAAAAAGATTATAAAAAAATGTGTGTTTAAAAAAAAGGATTTATGCAAAAAAAATGTTGTATAATTTAAAAGTAACTAGGCCTCCTGAATGTAAAACTATTGGAAAAAAAAAACCAAAAAATTTATGTGCAAGATGTATAAGAAAAGCAAAATACACCTTTGGTAAAAGAATTTTAAGGAGGCATAAGAATGTACATTTTTACCTACATTAAAAAGTTTTAAAAAATTATTATTTTGAAGGTTTAAGCAAGTTTTAAAATGTTAATTGTAAAGAACATTCTGTGTGTAAACATATTAGCTAGAGTTAAAGAAGTATCATCAAGTTTTTCTGTGAACTGGACATTAAAGTAAAAGCATAACAGGTTTTTCTTAAAGCACCAACCTGCTCTGTAGCAAAAATTATAAGAGACTGAAAAGAGTCTATAAAATCTTACCTTAGGGTCAAATATTAAAAATTAAATAAATATGTCTACAAGGTTTTATTAAAATTAGGTTTCACATTAATAACACACTAATATAAAGATAACATTTAGCTTATCTGGTATAAAAATCATACGAGAAGCATTGTTAAATGTAAAAATGGTATTTGGCTTTCTTTGGTTTAAAAACTAATAAAAATAGGTGCTAAAGGAAATTTCTCAGTAAAAAGGCACTAAGGACTATAAAGTCCACTGCCAAGGTCCCCACATTTAAAACAAAAGGTCAGTTTCTTAAAAATTACATACTTGGTTTATTTTCCACTTTCTTTTCTCGCAAAAAACAAAACAAACAAACAAAAAAAAACCTAAAAGTCTTTTAGCACATGTACCACCCTTAGAATTTCCAGTAAACCAGCACCAGCCTGAAGATCACGTGCTCATCGAAAGGTGGAAAGAAGAAAACCTCGAGCCAGCCTGGGAAGGACCCTACCTTGTGCTGCTAACCACCAAGACTGCTGTACGTCCTGCAGCAAAAAAAGGATGGACTCAACACACCCGAGTCAAGAAAGCACCACCCCCTCCAGAGTCATGGGCCATAGTCCCAGGGTAAAACCCTACCAAACTAAAGCTAAGAAAAATTTAACTCTTTTAATCTATTATATTACTCTTTCTTCTTTCCTCGCTCTATTGCTGACCATCTAGTTACTAATATAACCAAGTCAATTTTGCCTCAAACTATTGCATTTGATGCTTGCTTTGTTATACCCTGTGAGGACTTGCCAAGTCAAAGATAGCTTTCTACTTCAGAAAAGTACTTCTGTCCCTCCTGACTCTCCTCAGACTAGACATTAGTAAACTAGAACCATTTAATCCGGGGAGATTTCGATAAAGACCCCAGTGCCAACCAAGAGTGTTGCTCCCCCGAATATAGAGCTTTCATGCCACAGTTGGTCCAACATTCTGTGGACCACTAAAGAGCAAGGATGGACTGCCCCAACCAGTTTTTGTAATTTCCCTAAAACCATACATTCATTTTACTAGAGGATCATAGAAGTTAAAGACTTAAAACAAACTTTAGCAATTAAGACAGGATACCAAGATACAAATGCCTGGTTAAAATGGATCAAATATTCCATCTGCACGTTAAACAAAAGCAATTGTTATGCTTGTGCACATGGCAGGCCAGAGGCCCAGACTGTCCCCTTTCCAATAAGGTGGTCTTCCAGTCGACCAGGCGTAGGCTGCATGGTAGCTCTTTTCCAGGATTCTACAGCCTGGAGTAATAAGTCATGCCAAGCTCTCTCTGCTATATCCCAAAGTTCAGCACCCTATGGTTCAGCCCCCGAGGGCCATCCAGCTTCCGTCTCCCAACACTAAGTTCACTTCGTGTCTCTCATGACAGAGAGGAAACTTAGCATTCCTTAGAGACCTGAAAGGATGCAGTGAGCTTAAGAATTTTCAAGCGCTTATCAATCAGTCAGCCCTTGTTCATCCCCAAGCGGATGTGTGGTGGTATTGTGGTGGACCTTTACTGGGCACTCTGCCGAATAACTGGAGTGGCAGTTGTGCTTTGGTCCAATTGGCTATCCCTTTCACCCTGGCATTTCATCAACCAGAAGGAAAAAAAATAAGACATCGTCAAGCGAGAGAAGCCCCTTATGCGTCCTTCGACTCTCCTGTTTATTTAGATGCAATTGGAGTCCCATGAGGAATACCAGATTAATTTAAAGCTTGAAATCAAACAGCTGCAGGATTTGAGTCAATATTTTAGTAGGTGACAGTTAATAAAAATGTAGATTAGATAAACTACATCTATTACAACCTACAGCAGGGAGCTTTTCATGAGTTAAAAGAAAAACTCATGTTGGCCCCAGCCCTGAGGCTACCTGACCTGACAAAACTCTTTACACTCTATGCGTCAGAAAGAGAAAAAATGGCAGTTGGAGTTTTAACCCAGACTGTGGGGCCCTGGCCAAGGCCAGTGGCCTATCTCTCAAAACAACTAGACAAGGTTTCCAAAGGCTGGCCCCCAGGTCTAAGGGCCCTAGCAGCAATGGCCCTGTTAGCACAAGCAGCAGATAAACTAACCCTTAGGCAAAACCTGAATATAAAGGCCTCCCATGCTGTGGTAACTTTAATAAATACCAAAGGACATCATTGGTTAACAAATGCTAGATTAACCAAGTACCAAACCTTGCTATGTGAAAATCCCCACATAACCATTGAAGTTTGCAACACCCTAAACCCCACTACCCTGCTCCCAGTATCAGAGAGCCCAGTTGAACATAACTGTGTAGAGGTGTTGGACTCAGTTTATTCCAGCAGGCCCAACCTCCGAGATCATCCTTGAACATGAGTAGACTGTAAGTGGTACATGGACGGGAGCAGCTTCGCCAACCCCTGCAAAGTGACTCTAAAGACGGCGACAAGCCCTGCTCCAGTCACACCCGGAAGCTGACCACGCACGGGCGAAGCACAAGGAAACTCATCGCGGGACTCATTTTCCTTAAAATTTGGACTTGTACAGTAAGGACTTCACCTGACCTTCCTCAGATTGAGGGCTATTTCCAGTGTATACATCAAGTCACGGAGGTAGGACAAAAGGTTGCTACGGTCCTACTATTTTACAGTTATTATAAGTGTACTAGAACTCTAAAAATGACTTGTTTGCATAATGTTATTCTATACAAGGTATGTAGCCCAGGAAATAACCAACCTGATGTGTGTTATGACCCACCTGAGCCTCCCATGACCACAGTCTTTGAAATAAGATTAAGAACTGAAGACTGGTAGGGGCTCATAAATGATACGAGTAAAGTGTTAGCCAAAACAGAAGAAAAAAGGGTCCCCAAACAAGTCACCTTAAAATTTGATGCCTGTGCTGTCATTAACAGCAATAAGTGAGGAATAAGGTGTGGTTCTCTTAATTAGAAAAGAGGCTATATGGCAGAAAATAAGTACATCTGTCATAAATTAGGACTGTGTGGAAATAAATGTAAATACTGGTCTTGTGTCATTTAGGCCACTTGGATTAAAAAAAAAAAAAAAAGATGAAAAGGATCCAGTCCACCTTCAAAAAGGAAAAAATGGCCCTTCCTTTCCTAAAGGACAATGTAACCCCTTAGAGCTAGTAATAACCAATCCCCTTGATCCTCACTAGAAAAAAGGGGAGCATGTGACCTTAGGAATCGATGGGGCCGGACTGGATCCTCGAGTAAATATCTTGGTTCGAGGAGAAGTTCACAAATGCTCTCCTGAGCCAGTGTTTCAAACTTTCTATGATGAACTAAATGTGCCAGTACCAGAAATTCCAGGAAAAACAAAAATTTGTTTTTGCAATTAGCCGAGCATGTAGCCCAGTCTCTCAATGTCAATTCATGTTATCTATGTGGAGGAACTGTAACAAGAGATCAATGGCCATAGGAAGCCTGAGAATTAGTACCTACAGACCGAGTTCCTGAATTCCCAGCTTAAAAGAATCACCCTGATAATTTCTGGGTCCTAAAAGCCTCAATTATTGGACAATATTGCATAGTTAGAAAAGGAAAAGAATTCACTCACCCCATAGGATGACTTAGTTGTCTGAGACAGAAACTGTATAACAGTACCACAGAAACAGTTACTTGGTGGAGTTCAAATCACACAGAAAGAAATTCATTTAGTAAATTCCCAAAGTTGCAAACTGTGTGAACCCACCCGGAGTCCCACTGGGACTAGACAGTCCCCACTGGATTATACTGGATATGTGGGCATAGAGCTTATGCCAAATTACCTGACCAGTGGGCAGGTAGTTGTGTTATTGGCACTATTAAACCATCTTTCTTCCTACTGCCCATAAAAACAGGTGAACTCCTGGGCTTCCCTGTCTATGCGTCCCGCAAAAAGAGAACATAGCTATAAGAAATTGAAAAAATGATAAATGGCCCCCTGAGAGAATCATACAATATTATGGGCCTGCTACTTGGGCACAAGATGGCTCGTGGGGATATCGGACCCCCATTTACATGATCAACCAAATCATACAGTTACAAGCTGTCTTAGAAATAATCACTAATAAAACCAACAGAGTCTTGACTATTCTGGCCCGGCAAGAAACTCAGATGAGAAATGCTATCAAAATAGATTAGCTCTTGACTACTTGCTAGCAGCTGAAGGAGAGGTCTGTAGGAAATTTAACCTTACTAATTGCTGCCTACTCATAGACAATCAAGGGCAAGCAGTTGAAGACATGGTTAGAGATATGACAAAACTGGCACACATGCCCCTGCAAGTGTGGCATAGATTTGATCCTAGGGTCATGTTTAGAAAATGGCTCCCAGAGGTAGGAGAATTTAAAAATCTTATAATAAGAATTGTAATAGTAATAGGAACCTACTTACTGCTCTCTTGTTTGCTACCTGTACTTCTTCGAATGATAAAAAGCTTCATTGCTACCTTAGTTCACCATAATGCACAAGTGTGCTGTATGAATCACTATTGATCTGTTTTGCAAGAAGATATGGGTAGTGAAAATGAAAGTGAGAACTCCCACTAATAAAATGAGTGAGAGTCTCAAAAGAGGGGAATAAGGGAGGAGACCACACCTCATATTGTCTTATGCCCAATTTCTGCCTCCAAAGAAAGAAGAAGTAAAAACTAAAAGGCAGAAATGAAATTCACAGGCAGACAGCCGGGCGCCACACCCTGGGCCTGGCAGTTAAAGATCGACCCCTGACCTATTGGTTCTGTTATCTGTAGATTACAGACATTGTATAGAAACGCACTGTGAAAATCCCTATCTTCTTTTATTCCGATCTAATTACCGGTGCATGCAGCCCCTAGTCACCTACCCGCTGCTTGCTCAATCAGTCACGACCCTCTCACATGCACCCCCTTAGAGTTGTGAGCCCTTAAAAGGGACAGGAATTGCTCACTTGAGGAGCTCGGCTCTTGAGACAGAAGTCTTGCCAATGCCCCCGGCCAAATAAACCCCTTCCTTCTTTAACTCGGTGTCTGAGGAGTTTTGTCTGTGGCTCATCCTGCTACAGAGTCACAGTATTCTTTCATCAGGGCAGTACAACAATCCACTTCCACGCTATCCTGCCTTCCTCAGAAGAAAAGACTTACAATTCACGTTTAAGAATCAGTCTAAAGTAAGTACATATAATCTGATGTCTATTTTCACAATTAGGAGAAGAAAAATAATAGACTTTAAGGAAATTCCACTTATCTAATGTCATTTAAATAAAAATGTTTCACTGGGCACACTGGCTCACGCCTATAATCCCAACACTTTGGAAGGCCAAGGCGGGTAGACTGCCTGAGCTTAGGAGTTCAAGGCCAGCCTAGACAACATAGTGAGACCTTGTCTCTACCAAATACAAAAAAAAATTGGTGAGGCATGGTGGCTCGTGCTTGTAGTCCCAGCTACTGGCGGGACAGGGGTCAGGGGTTGGCGGTAGTGGTTGGGCTGAGGTGGGAGGATCGCTTAACCCTGGGAGGCAGAAGTTGCAGTGAGCTAAGATCGCGCCACTGCACTCCAACCTGGTGACATAGTGAGACTCCATCTCAAAAAAAAAAAAAAAGTTTTTAATGATCCACTCAACTTAAAATGATGCTTCTGAGGTCATTTTGAAAAGACTGTTGAATCATGTTTATTTCACATTTTGCAGTGTAAAACTTGTTTTATACTGACATCAAGTGGCAATAATTTGTAATGCAGTTTACCAAACTGCTTTTCTCCACTCTGAAAAGATATGATTTAAATATATGATACTGATACCTTAAAAAGTCTGAGTAAACAGTGTGACTTAAGGAGTGCCTAAAGATGCAATTCCAACTCAGTTGCCTCACAAGTAATTCCCTAAGCAATCCATTTCTTCAGAGTCTCTGTGTGACCTCGGGCATGTTGGTATGTTTTTCTGTTTGGTCTCACTACTCATCCATAAAATGTGGCTAATGATATGACATATTGAACAGGGAGTGTAAATATTCAAGGAGATGTAAATGTAAAATGAGTAAGTGCCAGGCACATAGTAAGTGCTCAATGAATATTAGCTGCTAGATTAAGATTTCCCTATGGAAATACAAGAATCAAAGGAAGGGCTGACACCCTACTCTCAACACATGGAGGTCTGCTTTTCAAGTAGACAGCCATCTAAAAAAGTAAGAACTTCAGGAGGAGTCCAAAAATATGTTCAGGGTTAAGAGTCACTAAAGGGAAGAAGGTAGGAAACCAAAGGCCATCTTTTCCTAACTCACAATCACTCCTGATGTGAATTCCATTTAGGATATATATGAATCTACCAGGTAAACCACTTAGACCAACACACTGCCAACTCAATTAATTTTTTTTTCTAACACATTGCACAGAAAGCAGCAAAATAAGGATGTCATGTCAGCAGAGTTTGCATTTCCTTATTTAAGCTTTTAATAACTTAAAATGCTTTGACAATCACTTAAATAAGTTTATATGTCTAAAATAAGCTAAATAATTTTTCAAGCTGGTAGAAATTCAAGTCACATGAAATAAAGATTCCCAATTTAAGCAAAATAAAGATTCTCAATGTAAACATCTGCTTCTGACTGAGAAACAAGTCTTACCCATCATTTCCTCAGCCCACCATGGCCCCAAGATGGCGCATCTAGTTCCATACCTTTTTCTGATTCCACTTCAGAAGGCTAACAGCCATTTTCTGACCTAACATATGAGTCATCAAACACTTCAACCCATGCTCCAAGAGAAGCCCAGCTTCAAAATGGATTTTGCTGCCATCTATGGTCTTAGAACATACATACCCGTGACATTCATTCAGATTATGGAAGTACCAGTAACCAATAGGGATATTAAATGGCTCCTACGGAGCTTCACTTGGGTCTATCACAGGCAGATTACAGAAACTACCCTCTAAAGATGCTTCCTAGTTTCCTAGAGATACTTTCAGCAAAGGAAGCTAGACACACTTCTGTTTCTGTCTCCATTTTCCCTGTCTTTCTATTAACTGGCTCTCATCATGAACATTGTTAACTTGTCCAAACTTACTTCCAATTCCTGAGCTATTCCTACAGCACAGCAAAGTTAAGCCATTCCCAAATGGAAAACATAACTTTAGCCAAGAAAGGAACTTGGGGAGCCATAATTAGTTTTAACCTTTAACCTTTTGGCTCTACAAAAATGTGGAAAGAAGGCCTGGTGTGGTGGCTCCTGCCTGTAATCCTGTAATCCCAGCACTTTGGGAGGCCAAGGCGGGCAGATCATGAGGTCAAGAGATCGATACCATTCTGGCCAACATGGTGAAATCTCGTCTCTACTAAAAATACAAAAATTTGCTGGGTGTGGTGGCGGGCGCCTGTAGTCACAGCTACTCAGGAAGCTGAGGTAGGAGAATTACTTGAACCTGGGAGGCGGAGGTTGCAGTGAGCTGAGATCACACCACTGCATTCCAGCCTGATGACAGAGTGACATTCCATCTCAAAAAAAAAAAAAAGTGGAAAGAGATTAGTCAAAAAAGAAAGTAGAGCAAGGGGCTGGCTACCATGTAGCTCCACATAAAGCCTTGAGCTTCACAGTACAGCAGTCAGTTTTAGTGCCATCAAGGAACTGAATTTCTTGGTCAGGTGCTGTGGCTCACACCTGTAATCCCAGCACCTTGGGAGACCAAGGCAGGCAGATTACTTGAGGCCAGGAGTTCAAGACCAGCCTGGCCATCTCTACTAAAAATACAAAAATTAGCCAGACGTGGTGGTGCATGCCTGTAATCCCAGCTACTCGGGAGGCTGAGGCAGGAGAATCACTTGAACCCAGGAGGCAGAGGTTGCAATGAGCTGAGATTGTGCCACTGCACTCCAGCCTGGAGGACAGAGCTAGACTCTGTCTCAAAAAATAAATAAATAAATAAATAAACGTAACTGAATTTCTTTCAAATGTTTGATGCTTTTGTTCACCTGTTGATTAGACAGATATTAGACAGTTTAATCAGATAATTGAAGTTTAAAGGAAAATTTTATGATTATTTGCTCCAGTTGTGCTTCTGAATTCGTATTTTTGCTTTGATTCTCAGGTCTGAAACAAAAGTCACCTGGAAAAAAGAGCAACAGGGAAGAACAAGTCTTATGACTACCACAGAAAAGATGATCCTCATAGACTATCAATATTTATATATAGTTTATATTACAATTAACCTAACTGGAGGTGACCATGGATTTATAGTTGGGGAACTAGTAAACACCTTCAAAATTTTAAGTGTATATTGACTCAAAATAATTTATTTTGGGGATGTTTAGGAGGCCAGTGAAGGAATATACTTACATCACTTGAAGAGACTGTTCCTGTTTCAACAGCAACACCGCTACCACGCAGTTTCTATTACGAAATAAATAACTCATTATTTAGTTTTGTTTTGTTTTGATTTTATCCTAATGTATCAGCTTACAAAAGGGAGCTAAGCAAATTTTTCCCCTAATTCTATGTAATAATTTTTCCCCTATAATTTTATTCCTAATCCTAGTCAATAAAAAGCAAGGGGATGACATAAAATGTTCTAAATATCGTTACGCTCTTCCAGATAATGTATTTATCAGTAAGTAGCTAAAAATGGAACAATAATAAACTGACTACTAAGCTCCAGGTAAATTTCATGGGTAAAGCCAGTGTAAATTTCCAGGTCTTAAGATTTACTTACTGAATTGTTTTTCCAGTAAGATGACTGCCTTAAATTGAACTATCCACACTATATTCTGTAGCAAAGCTTTCAAAAACAGGTGCCTGATGTCAGGAAGGTACAATATGCGACTTGGTTATCCACAGCAAAGCTAACGAATTACAATGACCAATCAAAATCTCAAATGTCATACAGAAATGACCAAAGAAAATTTAAAGACAGTCAGAGGCTGAAAGTGCAAGAGAAAAGCAATAATGAATTTCTGAAAGGAAATTTTGTATTTATTCAATAACTACTATCTGCGAAGTACAGGCATGAGTCCCCACAACCCAAGTGCAACACTCCAAACTACCCAAAAAGGCTTCAAAGGCCAATATAAGATCAAAGAACAAAACATCTAAACTTGCAACTTGGACTTCTGAAAGTTTATTTCTATTAGAATCAGGAAATTGTGGTACTTTTTGTGAGAGAGAAAAACACTTGTGATAGAAAAAAAAAAGAGACACTCCAGACATAGCACTATCGCATGACAATTGAGAAAAGTAGCAAGTAATATCAGAAATAATTGTTACTTTTTAAAACGAAGAGTCCGGATTTTAATCATGATAGAAGGCTACGAAGAAGTACCTGCCCACAGCAAGAGGGACAGTGCAATGAGAGCCAAGCAGAAGCAGTAGCCAGACTAAGAAGCAAGGCCAGGCTAAGCCTGGGTACCCTGAAGAGGTCCCCTGCAGCAGAAGGACCCGCAAAGCAGAGGCATTGCACAACTTAAAGTCCACAACTTAAAGCCAAAGACTCTGTGATAAAAAGAGTGCACTAAAAAGATGCAGAAAATTCTTGAAGAGCATTTATCTATAAAAAGCTCAATTCTAATGAAAACTATTCTAGACATTGAAATATTTACTTCCACTAGTGATGAGAGAAATATTCCACCCAGTTGTTGGACATGGTCACAAGCATGGTCAATCATTCCAGAAGTGACAGTCACCTGAGAGGCACAACGTATATGTTATTCCTAGGAGGAAAAGTCTAAGGTAAAAGTGCCCAAAAAGCTAGGGGCATGCCACAGCATCCATTCTTCCCTACCAATTTTCATTTTATGAATTCAGCTACAGAGCCTTATTACCACTATACCTGAAAGCTAACATTACCCCAGAATGAAGTTTTGTTTTTCTGGGGATTTTGTTGTTGTTGTTGTTTTGTTTTTGAGACAAGAGTCTCATACTGTCAGGGTGGAGTGCAGTGGCGTGATAACAGCTCACTGCAGCCTCAACCTCCTCGGGCTCAAGTGATCCTCCTGCCTCAGCCTGCTGAGTAGCTGGAACAGGTGTGCACCACCACACCCAGCTAATTTTTCTATTTTCTGTAAAGACAGGGTTTTGCCATGTTGTCCCGGCTGATCTCAAACTCCTGGGCTCAAGCAATTGGCGTGCCTCAGCCTCCCAAAGCGCTAGGATTACAGGCATAAGCCACCACACCAGGCCTGGAATTAAGTTTATTAAAGGGGAGAGATCATTTCAAAGTAGGAAAAAAGGGAGAGGTGTATCCTATTTAACTAACATTCTGATCCCAAACGACATGCTACATTTAGAAATTTTAAATCTCACTTTCACAAGCTTGTTTCTTACGTTTTAAATAGCTTGTTTTTTAAATACCTCACAAACTCAATAAAATGGTGGCTCTTGTAAAAACACTTTTTAAAACCAAGCCCCAAACCAGTTAAAATTGATGTTAAAAAAGATTTTACATAAAAAAGATTTTGATCAAGAAACTCTAAAATATCTCTATCCAAACATAAATGGCAATTAGGCTCCCCTAAAAAAGGCAGGCAACAAGACAAAAAGTAAATATAAGCAAAATGTGGTGTCTTTCTTATGCCTCAAACTAAAATCTGTTAATAAAGTCACCTGAAATTTAAATGGCAACTTTCAAAAAATTTCGAATAGACATTTATTTGTAATCTAACAACCTACCAATATTGTTTCTCCTGGTCCCATTCCTCCTCTAGGTCACCCTCACATCAAAATCTCATTCCCTTCTACCTTTTCATCTCCAGAATCCTCCTCCCCTGTCCACCTTCAGTTCTCTCCTCTTCTGAGTATCAAACACCACACCTCTTCATACCTACTACACTTCATCCCTGTAAGCCTGAAACTATCATTCCACAGAACCATCATTTGTGTCCTATCTTTTGCCCTATCCTGAGGAAACATGAAGACAAAATAGAAAACTTGTCATTTTCCAAGCCATCACACCTACAGGCTATTTTCCTCCCGAAGACATAGAGCTAGAAAGGCCTGCAAGCAACCAAGATGACCAGTAGGCATGCTTCAAGTAGTTCGTTAGGCCTAACTAATCCCACCCTGAAACTGGGAAATTGTGAGAACGAGCCACTGTGTGGGACACTGTCCTCTTGCAGCTGGACTGGACAGCTCCAGGCTCACCCAGGGGGAGCTGGAAGCATGGGAGGGACTCGGCCAGACAAGGACAAGCAGGTTAGCTAATAAAGATCTAGAACATGCTGTTTGCAGTTTGAAATGCCCCTGGTGGCACCCAGGACCAGTTTGTTTATTAGTGTAATCGTTAGACAGCTTAGCCTGGTTATGTAACCAAAAGGGCATAAAAGATCTCACTCGAAACTTTCAGAGAGCTCTCCCAAAACCAAGATTTCCCGCACAAATCTTGGTGGTTCACAATCCTGGGGCAGCCAAGGGAGCTGCACCTGGAAATCTCTCGGCCCGAGGCATGCTCTCTCCTGCTGTACCGTTTCTTTTCCTTTATCGAAGCCTCACACGCACGTGCTCTTTGGAGCTGTGTGGGTCCTTTCAATTCTCCAGCCTGTATCATCTTGGCAGCCACCTAGAAGAAAGGTACTCCCTGACCCCTGAAAAGCATGAATAAGAAACCCCAAGTGGCAGAAAAGACAGAAAGGATTGAAATGAAGCCAGTCAAAGAAAGAAAAAGCAAAGCACACTACCCATATCTGACAGTAGTTTGGTTTGTCAAGTTCAAAATGGCATTATTTTAATAAAACATTTTTGTAATTTAACATATTTACTATAAATAGCTTAAAAGAACATGGATGTTATATTCCCTTCAAAGGTACTTTAAAAAAATTTCTTTTACCTGTGAACTCAGCTGAGTTTTTATCCAATTGAAATAGTAATTTAAGTCACTGCCTTCCATCAATTCTTTTCCCCAAGCTGCTAACTTGGCAATAATTCTTGCTGCCTGAAAACAAATAAGAAATACATTTGAACACAACATTAATTCTAAAAATCACATCATATACCTTAAAAAAAGGATTTGTAACAATTTTGCTACACAATTTCTTAACACTCAACCACTCTAAAAATAATAGTTTATATTTCATTTTTTAAAATATATTTTGAAACAAACATTAAAAATATATTTTTAAATATTTCCATCAAAGTGAACCCAAATTAGCTGAGTCTTAGGAATTTCTTGACACTCCCTGAATTATTTTGGGTTTCAAAAGTAAGACTGGAATTCATTATATGACCAGCAAAAAACAGAACACAAAAATCTGTCTTAGAAGCAGACTGTCACCAAACCACTTGCCAGAAATCTAAACAATCTCTACAACAAACTGCCAGCCTCTCCGACACTCATTCCAAGCCACTTGGGAGTTCTAACACTTAAAAATCCATTTCTAGGCCGGGCGCGGTGGCTCAGGCCTGTAATCCCAGCACTTTGGGAGGCCGAGACGGGCAGATCACGAGGTCAGGAGATCGAGACCATCCTGGCTAACACGGTGAAACCCCGTCTTTACTAAAAAATACAAAAAACTAGCCGGGCGAGGTGGCGGGCACCTGTAGTCCCAGCTACTCGGGAGGCTGAGGCAGGAGAATGGCGTGAACCTGGGAGGCGCAGCTTGCAGTGAGCTGAGATCCGGCCACTGCACTCCAGCCTGGGCAACAGAACCAGACTCTGTCTCAAAAAAAAAAAAAAAAAAAAAAAAATCCATTTCTTAGGATAATATACATCATAGGTATTAGTCATCTCTCCCAACATAAATAAATATCCTTTCTCCTCAAAGATCTCTCCATTTTCTTCAAGCTATAAAACTAACCATTTTTTAAATTAAATAGGCAATATAAAGTACTAGTTCTCCATACACAAACCAATTTAATAAATATTCTATCAGAACTGAAAGAAAATCACTGCCTTAAAACTCCAAATCATTCAGCAATAATTCATCCCAGTAGAGAATGAAAGGCTACACTAGCTAACCTCAAAATAATTTCCCATGCTGGTAGACTCATGTTTGTTCTTACATTTGAATACAGCAAACCAGACTGACAGGTGCACTTCCAAGGTCAGAATGTCAGACACTTAAGTGTTCTGGTGTATTTGAAATTCCACAACATAGGGACTAACAGGGGCGCCTTTACTTGCTCATTGAGTTGTGACATGCTGAGGTTTTCACATGTCCAGCTAAATGAATTTATAAATACATTATCTAGTTTAAACTCATCTTACTGTCACAAAATAGACAACTGACTTAAAGGGATTACTGTTAGGAGGCCAAGAATTGAAAATATCATCAGCAGTGCATGCACAAGACAAAGGAACAAGAGCATAAGCTAGCATAAGCTCTTTATCAGCACATGGTAAACCAATGGGAGTCTCCCACAGAATGTGAAAGATTGGCCAAAAGTAAATGAAATCATCAAGAAGTTAACATGGATTTGGCTGCACAGTAATAATGAACCATTCCCTAAGTGTGTATTTGTTTAATGTATTTGTCAGTTTTGTTGTTATACCATTAGGAGGACATTTAAACCAGTGAAGACAACAAACCTCTACAATTTTAAAGAGGGAAATATATTACTGGCTTTTAAAAAAGTATTCTTTAAAATACAGTGTATTTCATCAGTCCTCCTTAATTTCTCTTTTTATAGATATTTCATAATGTCCACAACATATAAATATACTATATGAATACAATATATAACTATACCATATGAATACATATACATGTGGAAGGAGGGAGGGAGGGAGCAAGACAACATACATGCTCAAAAATGTTTCACTGCCAGTGGCCCCTGATTTGAAAACTTTTAAAAACATCTACTGAAACAAGCAGCCTCTGGAGCTACATGCCCCCCAACAGCTCCTGCCATCCCCAGCCCGTAGCCCACTCCCCAGTGGAAATAGAGAACGCCTGTTTGTACAAAGGTTTATTCTCTCAACCCTGCTTTCAGACTCCACGAAAGATTCTTCAGTACTAGGGCTTCCAAACATAGCCTACGTTTAAAACAGGAATGTAGGCTGGGTGTGGTGGCTCACACCTGTAATCCCAGCTTTCTAGGAGGCTAAGGCAGACGGATCACAAGGTCAGGAGTTCAAGACCAGCCTGGCCAACATGGTGAAACCTCGTCTCTACTAAAGATACAAAAATTAGCTGGGCGTGGTGGTGCATGCCTGTAATCCCAGCTACTGGGGAGGCTGAGGCAGAAGAATCACTTGAACTCGGGAGACGGAGGTTGCAGTGAGCCGAGATCGCGCAACTGCACTTCAGTCTGGCAACACAGTGAGACTCCGCCTCAAAAAAAAAAAAAAAACAAGAGTGCATTTAAGATATTGAAAAGCAATCAAGTAATTACTTAAAATAAAAATGAAACACAGTAGCTGCTTCAAAGTAAGATTTAATTTCTATATAGTAAAATGTGGTTAACCCCACTACAAACACTGTACATGTGAGAATTCTCCACAGGCTTTGATGCACTCCTTGCAGTCCACAAAACCTTAACTGCGTCAGAGCAACCCTATCTCCTTCCAACTCCCAATGTCCTTTCTCTACTGAACACCGATATGGAAAGCTAATGTCATAGTAGTTACGCCTATGGGAACGGACAGGTTACTATGTCACAAAGGGCACAGTAGTTACTCCTACAGGAACGGACATAAAAGGCCCAGGTTTCTTTCTTACCTAAATGAGAATGTAATCACAATTCTGTCAATCTTAAACAAAATTTTTTAAATAAAAACCTTTCTTCTTTGTATTTAAAAAAAAAATAAAATCCAGTTGGGGGCAGTGGCTCACACCTGTAATCCCAGCACTTTAGGAGGCCAAGGCAGGTGGATTGCTTGAGCCCTGAAGTTCAAGACCAGCCTCGGCAACATAGTGAGACCCTCTCTACTTAAAAAAATTTTTAAAACAGAATCCAATCAATTCAAAATTTACCATATAAACGGTAAAGGGATCCTGGCGATTCAACATTGGCAGAAAGTAGGGCCACGCAGTGTTCTTGCTACGTCTTGCGTAGTCAAAGAAAATGCTAACACGCTGATGATTTTCCTAAAAAAGAAAAGAAATGGTATCACTAATCAGAACACATTTTGCTAAAGAATGTAACAATTGTGCACCACTTCTCAACCTCCCATCAGTCTGTGTTCTTTCTTTTTTCAGTGTGTGTATGTGTGATTTGCCTGTCATTATTACTACGGGGCAGGGGGTAGGGATGGTAGTAGGGACAGATATTTTACTAAAAAAATCACCTTTAATGATTATGATTATTTTAAATCACAAAGTGTAAGACTACAAGTTACACTACTCGGCCTGCACCTCTGACCTGTTACTCCCAATGTAGCAGGTCCACACCCACCACCAACACCCAAGTGTGAGCACCTGGCTGCCACACAAGGGAAATCAAAATCGGAAAGGGAGCAGGAAGAGCGCAAAGTAGGTCTAGATACACCTTAAACTACTAACAAATAGGCAAGGGAAACAGAGAATTAAATGAATCTTAAATGTTCAAGTTACTTCTTAGCATATCACGGTAGAAAACTTGGGATAAATAAAGACAGCAGAAAACAGCACATACTACCAGTGGACATAGGATCTGAGTAAGAGAAAATTCTTAGTTCCAATTATTAAAACTTCACCACTCACTTAAATTTTCTCTATCACTGGCTGAGATTCACCTTCTGGTTCATTATGTGAATACAGTTGTTAAATAGCAATACTTTTTTCAAAATTCTTTTACTACACCACCATATCAGCAATAGTAATACTTTTTCTGATTAAACTTTTATTAATGTATTTATTTATTTTATTTCCCTAGGTTACTGGGGAACAGGTGGTATTTGGTTATGTTAAGTTCTTTAGCGGTGATCTGTGGGTCTTAATACTTTTTAAAAGCACAAATAACCACATAAACAAAAAATTCCTATTTTCAGATTAACATTTAATTATTTTTAAATATAGTGTTTTTTGTTTTTTTGTTTTTTTGGTTAATATTGGTCTACACTAATAATTACCTATTCGAGGAATAGCCTACTATCTCCTTAGGTAATGAGTCATTATTGTTTAGAATAACAATTTGAAGGAGTTGTGACAATGATTTTATCAAGGAATCCAAAATTCAGATGAGCCATCATTGCTTCATTGGTAGAGGTACCCAGGTTACAGACCTTTAAGAGAATAAGGGTAAAGAAATCCTTCTGGTCAGGTACACTTAGCAACTGCTGTTGACATCCAGGCAAAGAAAACAATTTAATCCTCAAAATCATGTGCTAAAAACTAAGCATGTGAGGAAACATAAGCAATTCTGTCAAAAAGCATTTTGTTCAGAAGTGATAAGGATGAAATGATAGGATTAAAAATAGAAAAAGAAAATTATTATAAATAGCACAAGGAATTGAATGATAAAGGTATATATAAACTTCTCCATGTAACTAAAATTTTACAAATAAAATCAATTACTAAACTATAATGAGGGCCAGGTGCAGTACCTCACACCTGTAATCCTAGCACTTTGACAGGCCAAGTGGGAGGGCTGCTTGAGCCCAGGAGTTCAAGACCAGCCTGGGCAACATAGTGATACCCCATCTCTACAAAAAAATAAAAAATTAGCCAGGTGTGGTGGCACACGCCTATGGTCACAGCTACTCAAGAGACTGAGGTGGGAAGATCACTTGAACCCAGGAGTTCGAGGCTGCAGTGAGCTGTGATCACACTACTGCACTTTAGCCTGGGTAACAGAGCAAACCTCTGTCTCAAGAAAACAAAAATAAAATTAAAAAAATAAAAATATATACATTGGGCCAGGCACAGTGGCTCACACCTGTAGTCCCAGCACTTTAGGAGGCTGAGACAAGCAGATCACTTGAGGTCAGGAGTTCAAGACCAGCCTGGCCAACATGGTGAAACCCCATCTCTACGGAAAATGTAAAAATTAGCCGGGCGTGGTGGCATGTGCCTGTAGTCTCAGTGACTTCAGAAGCTGAGGCAGCAGAATCGCTTGAACCTGGTGGGTGGAGGTTACAGTGAGCCGAGATTAGGCCACTGCACTCCAGCCTCAGCAACAGAGTAAGACTCTATCTCAAAAAAAAAAAAAGCATATATATACACATATATATAAAAAACATATATACACACACACATTGTATATATAAAGTGTATATATACACACACACTTTGTATATATACACTTTGTATATATACAGTATATATATACTTTGTATACATAGTGTGTATATATGCTTTGTTTACATGCTTTGTATACATGCTCTGTATACAGTGTATATATATACTTTATATACAGTGTGTATATATACTTTGTATACAGTGTGTATATATACTTTGTATATAGTGTGTGTGTATAGTGTATATACGCTTTGTATACATATATACTTTGTATACATAGTGTATATATATACTTTGTATAGTGCATATATATACTTTGTATATAGTGTGTGTATAGTGTATACACAGTGTACATATGCTTTGTATACATATATACTTTGTATACATAGTGTATATATATACTTTGTATATAGTGTGTGTGTATATATATACACACATACATATACATACATTGAATTGGTAGATGAGAATAATACCAGTTACCTAAATCTGAATCTCTCCACTGATCTTTCATAAATAAAGGTTAACAAAAAGATCAAATAAAAAACTACACGAAACCCATGCCCTCAGGATAACAAGACAGAGAATCCACATTTGTAATTAACCATAATAAAAGAAACACAAAGTCCCAGCAAAAGCTATCTCTCATACTCCACCATAAGCTTTTGTGGATGATAAGATGCATCTGAGGCCGGACGCGGTGGCTCAAGCCTGTAATCCCAGCACTTTGGGAGGCCGAGACGGGCGGATCACGAGGTCAGGAGATCAAGACCATCTTGGCTAACACGGTGAAACCCCGTCTCTACTAAAAAATACAAAAAACTAGCCGGGCGAGGTGGCGGGCGCCTGTAGTCCCAGCTACTCGGGAGGCTGAGGCAGGAGAATGGCGTAAACCCGGGAGGCGGAGCTTGCAGTGAGCTGAGATCTGGCCACTGCACTCCAGTCTGGGTGACAGAGCAAGACTCCGTCTCAAAAAAGAAAAAAAGATGCATCTGAAAAATGTGTGTAGAAGGAAGGATATGGGCACAGAAAGGAAGAAGTTCTAAGGTGGATCTACAATTACCACCATGAAATAAAATAAACTCTAACTACGAAGAAACTGAAAAAGACTACTGGTAGACCAGAGCACAGGCTACAGGGAGCAGGGAGCAGTCTTGGAAAGGCATCATTTCTGAGAGATAATAAAGTATAAAAAAAAAAAAAAGAAGAAGAAGAAAAAGCATCTTTAGGAGATTGGGTGGCAGAAAAAGAAGCAAAAGAGGAAACTTCAGGGTTCTGCAAGACAAAATGAGACAAAAAAAAAAAAAAAAAAATCCAAGGACATACAATCTGCCCCCACCAAAAGAAAGTCATCTATTAAAGAAACTGCCAGCCTTGGCATATAATGAGACTCTTATCTCTACAACTAAAACATTTTTTTAATTAACAAGGTGT
Source organism: Theropithecus gelada (assembly GCF_003255815.1). Taxonomy (NCBI): domain Eukaryota; kingdom Metazoa; phylum Chordata; class Mammalia; order Primates; family Cercopithecidae; genus Theropithecus; species Theropithecus gelada. The sequence goes on from NC_037676.1 coordinate 56,049,729, forward strand.
GGTGGTAAGCGCCTGTAGTTCCAGCTACTCAAGAGGCTTAGGTGGGAGGACTGTTTGAGCCCAAGAGTTCAAGGTTACAGTGCACTATAATGGCACCATTGCACACCAGCCTGGGTGACAGAGTGAGAGCTTGTCTCAAAAAAAAAAAAAAGAGAACAAAACAAAAGAGGCCGGGTGCAGTGGCTCACACCTGTAATCCCAGAACTTTGGGAGGCCAAGGCGGGTGGATCACCTGAGGTCAGGAGTTGGAGTCCAGCCTGGCCAATGTGATGAAATCCTGTCTCTACTAAAAATACAAAAATTAGCCAGGCGTGGTAGCACACGCTTGTAATCCCACTACTCGGGAGGCTGAGGCAGGAGGATTGCTTGAGCCCAGGAGGCAGAGGTTGCAGTGAGCCGAGATTGTGCCACTGCACTCCAGCCTGGATGACAAGAGCAAAACTCTGTCTCAAAAAAAAAAAAAAAAGAAAGAAAGAAAGAAGAAAGAAAAGAAAGGAAGGAAGGAGGGAGAGAGAGAATAAAACAAACAAACTGCATCTCACCAGAAAAAAAAAAAAAGAGAGAGAGAGAGAGGCCAGGCACAGTAGCTCATGCCTGTAATTCCAGCACTTTGGAAGGCAGAGGCAGGTGGATAACTTGAGGTCATGAGTTCGAGACTACCCTGACCAACATGGTGAAACCCTGTCTCTACTAAAAATACAACAAAATTAGCTGGGCAAGGTGGGGCATGCCTGTAGTCCCAGCTACTCAGGAGGCTGAGGCAGGAGACTCGTTTCAACCCAGGAGGTAGAGACTGTAGTGAGCAGAGATCATGCCACTACACTCCAGCCTGGTCAATGAAGCGAGACTCCATCTCAAAAAAAAGAGAGAGAGAGAGTCCGGGTGCGATGGCTCACACCTGAATCCCAGAATTCTGGGAGCCAAGGCAGGGAGATTACTTGAGGCTAGTATTTCGAGACCAGCCTGGGCCACATGGCGAAATCCCACCTCTACTAAACATACAAAAATTAGTTGGGCACGGTGGCACAAGCCTGTAATCCCAGCTACTACTCTGGAGGCTGAGGCATGAGAATCACTTAAACTTGGGAGGTGGAGATTGCAATCATTGCTGAGATTGCACCACTGAACTCCAGCCTGGGTAACAAAGTGAGACCATGTATTAAAGAAAAAAAGAAGAAGAAAAAAAAAGGTCCTCTTGAGTGAGGAATATTATAAACCACCCAAACCCATGATATGAATAGATAAAAGAACCCCACACAGATACAAAACTACCATAAAAAGAAACCAAAAGACGCAAATCAAAATATCGCAGGTGATGAAATTTCTCTCCCCCAAAAAAATTGCAAAACAAAACTGTAACATAACAACGCAAACTGAATTAAATATCCTCAAACATCTGGAAAAATAAAATACCACTTTGAATCAGAAATTCAGAACCAAAACTGAGAAATGTGCCCCTAATAAGGGAAAATTTAAACATAGCTGATGGAATTCAGGAAAGAAATGAAAGAAAAGAGCAAAATGGTATCAAAATTTAAAACTAAATTATACGGTGTTCAACAGAGAACAGACTCAAAAGTCAAAGAACTGTGAACCAGAGATCCTGTATCAGCCAAGCTGCTCTTTAAGATTACAGGAAAAAATTTTAATGCAAAAATTTAAAGATTACTGTACACATAAGACATTCTTGAGGAACCTACTAGCAGATAAGCTTCATCTAATCAAGAGATCCCTAGGAAAACTTCGGCAAAAGACCCAGTGGTGAAAATTTAATATAACAAAACAAAAGTGGGAACAAGGGTAGAATAATAATAAATGTTGTATTATTTTTTTTACTGACAAAGTAAAAAATAGCCACTAAAAATGAGAAGAGAGGAAAAGTAGAATAAATTCATTGATTGTTGCAAATCAAAAAATACTATTAAAAATGACAAATGAAATTATAAATGAATAAAACAGGGGATTAACAGCATTAAAGGGATATAAATACAAAGATAACCAATAGAACACAGAAAACTTCCTAAATGCCAAAAAAGTTTAATACAAATGCAAACAAAACACATAATAAAGAATAAAATAGTAATGCACACAGTAATTATAACACAGTATGACAGTTGAGATCGAGTTTCTTAGTAATATTCATAAATGTGGATGGTTTAATTCACCTATTAAAAGAAAAAGGGGTTTCAACTCACAAACAAGACCCAAATCTATACTGTATACAAGACTTACCTAGAACAAAATGATTCACCTAAAAAAGGGACAGGCAAAGAAAGATATGCAGACAAGTGGAAACAAGAAGCCATGAGTTGCCATACCAGTATTAAAGTATAATTTAAGCCAAAATGTATTAAGTATGATAAAAGGGACACTTTTAATGATAAACACCACAATTCACTGTAAATATAACACTAATGTGTATATATGCACCAAATACAGCATCCACCTTTATAAAGTGAAAACTACAAAAGATATTAGAATAGTAATTGCATTTATAACGGGGAGACGTTTAACATACCACTCTTAGTACAAAAAAAAGCAGACTAAGAAAAAAGTAGACAAAAAGTAAAGGTATAGAAAACCTGTATCCTAAATAATAACATCATCAATAAAGTAGATCTGATAAATATAAATCAAACTTACACCCCTTAAGAAAGAATACCTCTTCTCAAGTACACCTGGTACATTTATAAAATTGATCATATACTAATAAAAGTATCAGTAAATTCCATAAAGTAGAAATGTTTTTAAAACATGATAAAGTTTGAAATCTTTAACAAAATGTTTTAAGCATTTCTGCCTGAAAATTAAAATATAAATATTAACCCTCTGTGAAAGGGAACACAGAAACTGAATTAAGAAAATCCTAAATCACTACATATCAGAGCTGAAGGGATATGCTTTAAGCAGTAATCAAAGGAAAATGCATATATTTAAATACTTTTCTTTTGGGGGGGTTAGAGTTTCTCTCTTTTTGCCCAGGCAGCAGTGCAATGGCACAATCTCGTCTGACTGCAACCTCCACCTCCCAGGTTCAAGTGATTCTCCTGCCTCAGCCTCCCAGCAGCCGGGATTAGGCGTGCACCACCACACCTGGCTAATTTTGTATTTTCAGTTGAGACGGGGTTTCACCATGTTGGCCAGGCTGGTCTCAAACTCTTGACCTCATGACCCACACACCTCAGACTCCCAAAGTGCTGGGATTACAGGCGTGAGCCACCATGCCCGGCCAATATTTATTTCTTCTTAATAGAAGAATTGAAATAAGTTAAAACTCCCAGTTCGAAATGCTAGAAAAAGAACAAAGTAAACAACAAAAAAGAGTAAAGGAAGAATATAATAAAGGCAAAAACAGAAATTAAAGTAGAGAACAGAAAAACTATAGATCAATTAATATGAAAATCCTGACTCTGAAAAAAATTAACAAAACGGGGGAGAAACACTAATTAATCAAGGAATAAAAAAAGCAGAAAGTACAAATAAACAAACTAAGAAATGACATGGGGACATAATATGGAAATAGAGAAAAAAAATTTGAAGCATAAGATTTAATAAGATTACAGTCTTCTATGAAAATAAATGTAAAAGCTTCAATACAATGATTTCCAGAGAAAATACAGATTACCAAAATTATCACCATTTGAGATAGAAAGCCTCAAATTACCAATTTCTGTAGAAGACATAGAGAAAGCTATCAAATAATTACCCCACCAAAAACAACAGGTTTAGATGTATTCACAAGGGAATTCTGCCAAAACTTAGAGCTTGTAGTGCTAATGCTAAATAAATTGTTGCAAAGCATAGCAAATAAAGAAAAACTGCCAAATCCTTTTTATCAAGCAAGTATAATGCTGATACATAACCAAATGAAGAAAACAAAAAATAAAATAAAATTATAAACCAATTACACATATGAACACTGAGGCAAAAATCCTAAATAACAAAAAAGAGGATTCAATATCATATAAAGAAAATAAGACACATGACCAAGTGGGATTTAACCTCAAATGCAAGCTTGGTTCAGTATTATAAAATCCATTACTATAATTCACCATATTGATATATCTAACGAGAGGGGAAAAAAAGTCACTCAATTATCTATGTAGATACCCAGAAAATAATAGCCTTTGACAAAACTCAACACCTATTCTTAATAATAGCACTCAAAAACTAAGAATTGACAAGTTATTATAACCCATAAGAATTAAAAAAGTAATATTATCTGTTTTATATCCCATAAGAATTGAAAAAGAAGTAAAATTATGTTTTTGCAAAAACAGATTATAAAATTTTAATTAAAAATTTTTAATTAAAATGTTATAAATTTATAATTCACAAATTTTATAAATTAGAGAAAAATTCAATCACAAAATTAATTCAAATAAAAGAATTCACTAAGGTACCAAAACAGAAAATATACGGAGATCAATGACTTTCATATACATTAACAAACAAAAGTTCAGAGATAAAATGGAAGAGAAATGCTGTTTTTAACAGTAATAATTAAGATAAAATATTAAGGTATAAACTTAACAAGAAATGTTGCAAAACCATTATGTGAAAATTATAACACTCCTGAAGACACAGACACACCTAACAAATGGAAAGGCATACCTTGTCCTTAGACAGAAAAATTCAGTAATATAATGATGTCATTTCTCCCTAAGTTAACTTATAAATTTATTATTAGTTTTTTAAATAGAGACAGGGTCTTACTATGTTGCCCAGGCTGGTTTCAAACTCCTGGCTTCAAGCGATCCTCCCACCTCAGCCTCCCACAGTGCTAGGATTACAAGCACAAGCCAGTGCCAGGCCTTGTTTTGATTTTTTTTTTTAATAGTAACTTAAAGATTTAACACAACTTAGTAAAAATGCCAACAAACTTTTTCATAGATCAAATAACCTGACATTCCATTTCATATAAAAAAAAAAACAACATTCAAGAATACCTAGGTAAATACTGGGGGGAAAAAAAAACTGCAAAGGGAACTAGCTATAAGATCCTCTATCATTAAACTGGGTGGTGCTGGAACATGAATACACAGGCATTCCAGAAGCAAAGTATAAAAAGTACAGAAATAAACCTAGTTATATAGGGAGGTTTAATGTTAAAGGCAGCATCTCCAACCACTATGGCAACGACTGAAAATTTAATAAATGGTCAACTGAATGGCCATTTGGAAAACATAAAATTAGACACACACCTCTATAGACAAGAACCAACTCTAAGCAGGCCAAATGTCTAACTAAAGATGAAACTATACACGTACTAGAAAAAAACCTTGGTGAATTCCACTGTAAACTCGGGTATAAGGAAAAGCTTTCTATTACTCAAAATCTAGATTTAAAAAAATTTGATAAATTAGACTACATAAAAAATAAAAATAAATTGTGTCACCCTGTGACAAATGTTATAAGCTAAGACAAAAAGGGAAATAACAAACTGGGAGAAAATATTTGCACTTTGTATCAGAGATATATGACTAATATATAAAGAACTCTTAAAAATAAAATGGGCAAAGACATGAGCAAATAATTCAGGGAAAAAAATGTAAAAGCAACCTTTAAGGTCAGCTGAAGATGTTCAACCTTGGACATCATTCTGACAGGCAAAAATGTAACAGCTTGACAATGCCCTCTGTTGAGAAGGTTACAGGGAACCAGGCACTCACACCCTGCTGATGAGAATGCAAAATGGAACATCTAGCAATATCTTAACAAAACTATATATGGAGTTCCCTCTTACCCAGCAATCCCATTTCTAAGAATTTACCATGAAATATACACCCAACACAAAAATATATTTGCACAAGGTTATTCTTTGCTTCATGATTTCTAATTCTAAAATTTGGAACCAATCACAATGTCCATCATTACATCAGAGGCTGAGTAAACTATGGTACATCTACTAATGGGGTACCACGTAGTGGTCAAAAACAGAACAGGGAGATGAGATCTCTATGAACTGACATGTAATGATTTCTGGCATATTCTGTTAAGTTTTAAACAAGCAAAAAATAAGAGACTATATCTAATAAGTGTTTTATAGAAATAAGGGGGGAAATAAGAAAACATACATGGGTCTGCTTGTCTATGTTCACAGAAAAAAATCAAAAACCAATGATATTGGGCTGAGCACAGTGGCTCACACCTGTAATCCCAGCACTTTGGGAGGCCGAGGCAGGCAGATCACTTAAGGTAAGGAGTTCAAGACCACCTTGGCCAACTTGGTGAAACCCCGCCTCTACTAAAAATAAAATACAAAAATTAGCCAGGCATGGTGCCGGATGCCTGTATCCCAGCTACTCGGGAGGCAGAGGCAGAATTGCTTGAACCCAGGAGGCAGAGGTTGAGGTGAGCCAGGGTTGCGCCACTGCGGTCCAGCCTAGGCAACAGGACGGAATTCCGTCTCAAAAAAAAAAAAAAAAACAATGATATTGCTGACCTACGAGAGGGAGGTGGGAATGGGCTAGGATTAGTGACATTTCTCTAAGTATATCTTTCTGTATAGTTTTGACTTTTGGAAACACGTTAATGTTTTACATACTCAAAAATAAAAAACAGGTTGGGCATGGTGGCTCACACCTGTAATCCCAGCACTTTGGGAGGCCGAGGTGGGCAGATTTACCTAAGGTCAGGAGTTTTGAGACCAGCCTGGCCAACATGGTGAAACCTCATCTCTACTAAAAATATAAAAATTATCCAGGCGTGGTGACAGGCACCTATAATCCCAGCTTCTCGGGAGGCTGAGACAGGAGAATCACTTGAACCTGGGGGGCAGAGGTTGCAGCAAGCCGAGATCACACCACTACACTCCAGCCTGGGTAACAGAGCAAGATCCTGTCTCAAAAAAATAAAAGTAATAAAAATAATAATAATGAAATGCACAAGGATGAGGAAAAAACTAAAATAGAATACAACAGAAATGACTCTTACAGTATTTCATGAAAAATACTCACTCTGAAACTTGAACATGGTATTCTGACTATATACCGAGTTTAAAAATAAAAAACTGCAAATACTGAACACTAGGTAAAAGGCTTGTTTTTCGTGTGTACGTGTTTTTTTCAACTCTTATTTTAGGTTCAGGGGTACATGTGCTGGTGTGTTGTATCGGTAAACTCATGTCAAGAGGGTATGTTGTACAGATTATTTCATAATCCAGGTACTAAGCCTAGTACCCAATAGTTATTTTTTTCTGATCCTCTCCCTCCTCCCACTCTCCACCCTTGAGTAGACCCCAGTGTCTGAAGTTCCCCTCTTTGTGTCCATGTGTTCTCATTGTTTAGCTCCCACTTATAATTGAGAATATGCGATATTTGGTTTTCAGTTCCTGTGTTAGTTTACTAGTTTAGCTGGACGATAAAGACCTCCATCCAGCTCCATCCATGTTCCTGCAAAGGACGTGCTCTCATTCTGTTTTATGGCTGTATAGTATTCCATGGAGTATATGTACGTTTTCTTTATCCAATCTGCCACTGATGGGCATTTAGATTGATTCCATGTCTTTGCTAATGTGAATGGCACTGCAACGAACAAACACAGGCATATGTCTTTACAGTAGGACGATTTCTCTTCCTTTGAGTATCCACCCAACAATGGGATTGCTGGGTCAAATGGTAGTTCTGTTTTTAGCTCTTTGAAGAATCACTACACTGCTTTTCCTCAATGATTGAGTTGTATGGGTCCACAACTCTGAAACTATTTTCTGGTATTTTAGGGTAGAACAAACAAGTAAACACACTGAGATTAAGGAACTCACAATCTCACTGTTACAGAAGAGGTACACATATGGAAAAGAGAGACAAAGAACCCTGTGGTGCTGCGCTGAAATGTAATGGGAGCTACCAGCATGTCATGGTGTTAATTTATAGATAAGAACATATGGACAGTACCTGAGGATATGAGCAACCAGAAAACAGAAACTGTATGCAACTGGAAAAGTTTTCAATGATAAGCAAAACTGTTCCCAAAAGGAACAAAAGCACCGAACCTCCAGGGCCCAGCACTGGCCTAGAACATATGAGCACTGAAATGTGTTGACTGATTGAATGAGAAGTTGTATCATCCGTAAGTACACAGAGAGTCCAGAAAGCCTCAGGTGATATAGCAAGCTTTGCTGGCATTCAACAAAAAACTCTGAGGTATCCAGGAAAAACATATATACTGATTACTTGGTATTCTGAAAAATAAAAATAGCCTGTGTGTGGGTATCTCTGTCTTTAGCTCTATTAGCAAATGACAACCCACATAAATAAGAAAAATATATTATTATACTCTAGAAGAAAACTAATGTTCTAAGTGAAATCTCACCAAAACTGTTGCTACTGTGAGGTACGCAAAAAAATGAAGTCACCAAATGTGTTAAGTAAAGAATATACCTACCTGCAGCATATCATCCACCATAGTTAGTATATACTGAACCGTCTGTTCTTTGCAGATATGAGTCATCAGATTTATAAATGTTTTAGCACACTAAAAAAAATGAAATTAAGGTTATTGTTTTTATTTGCAAATACAACATTTCAATGGAACTTCAGTAAAACATTGTTTCTCTTCCATAAATTAGAATACAAATACTATTAACTAACAAATTTTACTTACAGAAAACATATACCTCTTATAAATATTGTGATGAAGTATGGGAAGACCTTACTAGACTTGCGTCAGCTTGTGAATATTTCTAGTGATAAGTTTCAGAGTGTTTACTATATTTAAATAGATACACTGAGCCACTAATAACTCTTGATTACCGATGACAGCATAAAGTTATATAGGCAATCAAAAATTACAACTGGTTTTGAGTATTTTATTTGTTGTACTTAAAGGGAACAGAGCAACAAGAGTACGGGAGATTGGAATCAGAAGGCCCTGACTAGTCTCCATTCTACAGCGTATCAACTACATGACAACCTCTCCTTAATTCAATAAAAACTGGAGCCAACAATATATTACCTACCAACTTCCCCAGGATTGTTGTAAGAATCAGACCAATTTGTATATGGACTCCTTTAGCCAGTGAGGCCTCCCTGATAGGCAGCAGAATTGGACCTTATTATGGGGCCAGGCTCTAAACTCAGCATATAAATCAAATAGGGTACATATCAAAACACTCTATAAAATCCCTTAAATCACTCCCCAAAAAAACATAGTTTTAAGTACGCAACATCATTCAGTAATAGGTTTGGAGTCATACATTGAAAAACTTCCCTACCCTAAGGATGTATAAATTAAAGTGTATTTCACTTGGTATTCATTCATTCATTCATTCATTCAATAAATCCCCAATGTAACAAACAGTATGTGATAAAAATCATGCTATAAAAAAATAGAGACCTTATCACAATCATACTCATCCTACAACTTACGCCTATCTATGAAACATGCCCTCCATGAATAGACAGCCCACTCACCATACTGAATATAAAAAGTTAACAGTAACAAATAATTGGGTTTTTTAATCAAAACATTAAAGTGGAAACACTTTAACCTCTTTAAGCAAAAATAAAACAAAAAGATGTAAGTTGCCCAAGGTATTACTGTCAGAACTCTTTTCAGATATACTGCCATTTTGTTAGGATAAAAAGCTTCCTGGCAACTGCCGTATAAAAGGCCCATCACACCAGACACTGCTATTAAGAAAGAACTGTTTTTGTACACTTACTAAGAAACAAGTTTAAAAAAAAAAGAGGGAAAAAAAAAAAAAAAAGAAAGGGCTGTTTTAACTCCTAACTCCTTAAGGGAAAAGTCTTGTGTTATGAACATACATCCCCAGTCTCACCAGGCACATGGCAGGGACTCAGTGTGCATGTGCTCAACAAACAGTGAATGAGCTGCATGTTCCATTACACATGCAGTTGCGGTGGGGAAGCTTTTTCAAAGGATGACACCAAGAGCAGACATCACAAAGGAAAGGAAGAACTAGATTTCATTGTACAATGTAAACTTCAATATGGCAAAGAGCCCCATAAACCAAGTTAAAAATTCAACAAACAAGCTGAGGAAATATGGCATGCACAAAGCTGGTACACTTAAAACACAAAGGAATCTGACAAATCACTAAGATTCATAAACACTTCCATAGAAAAGTAAATAAAAAACATAGAGCCATGTGTCGCTTAACAATGGGGAAAGTTCTGAGAAATTCATCATTAGGCAATTTCCTTGTTGTGTGAACATCCTAGAGTGTACTTACACAAACCCAGATGGTAGTGTCTACTACACACCTAGGCTATGTGGTAGAACCCATGGCTCCACACCTGTACGGTATGTAACTATCCTGAATACTATAGGCAACTGTAACATAATGGTAAGTATTCTTGTGTCTAAACATAGTTAAACATAGAAAACGTGCAGTAAAAACATGGTAGTATAATCTTACAAGACCACTGTTGCATACACAGTCCGACACTTACCAAAACATCCAAAACATCGTTATGTGGTCAGTGCATGACAGTATAGAAGCAATTGATATGGATACAAAAGGTGCCAAAAACCATCTGAAAATGTGTAACACTATTACGTTAAGACACTACCTTTTACCTATCGAAATGACCAAAAAATGAATGGCTAGACCCAGAGTGGGTGCTGGAGCAGGGGCACAGGCCCTCTCACATACTGCTGGCAGGATCTGCAAACTGGTACAATCTATCAAGAGGGCATTTTCATTATATCCAAACTCTCACATGCTCAAATAGTTTAATCAATAATTACACCCTTTTTTTTTTTTTTTTTTTTTTTTGTAGAGAAGAAGTTTTACCATGTTGGCCAGGCTGTTTTCGAACTCCTGACCTCAAGTGATCTGCCCGCTTCAGTCTCCCAAAGTGCTGGGATTACAGGTGTGAGCCACTGCACCCAGCCAGATAATTGCACTTCTCAAATTAATTAAAAAGAGATTACTAACTATTCATCTCAAAACAGAAAAAAAAAAGGAAGCCAAAATATGCAACAGTATAGAATTAGTTTAGATCACGATGGTTTATCCATTAAATGGAAAATTACACAATGGAACTTTCCATAAATGGGACATAATAATAAATTAATTATTTTAAATACCACAGAAATATCTTTACAGGCATGGTAGGAGAGGGAAGAATATACAATCAAATGAAAAGAATAAAGATATGTACATATCACCCCTTTTTGTAAAAAGTTCACATTTATAGAAATAAGTGTGTAAGTTATTTTACACACAGAAAAATATTTAGAGAGGTATACACTAAATGTCAACAAGCCACCTTGAACAGAGCAATATTAAGTAGAATAACTTTTTTCTTTTGCTTAATAGTATTTTATTTTTCTACAATAAACTTACCATGAAAGAAGGTAAAACATCAACATATGTAACTAAACATTTTAAACTACTGTATAAAAAAATACTCCACAACACTTCAAAGATACATAGTAAAAAAGGAACTATGTTTGCTATAAATGTGGCAAACAGCAATAGATTTTGATGTAAAAAGACTGTTTATCAAAAAGTAACAAAACCTTATAGATTAAAATAAAAAGAATGCCCACCCAAAAACATTTTCAAAGGACATAAAATACTTAATAAATCAATGGGAAAATAACGTAATCCCATGTCATCAAAGTGATATCCCTTTTAACTTAGCAAATTCAAAGATTTTCAATTATATTAGGTATTTCAAACATTACTAGTAAGAATACCAAGTGGAAAAAATTCCCTAAAAAAAGTTAAGCAACTTTTAAAACTTAATATACTCTGAAACAGTAATTTCCTTTCCAGTAATCTGCCTTCTACGTGTATATGCTAACAAAATATTCAGAAATACAGAAAAGGATGAACGTAAACATACTCAATATAACGTTTTTTTCCAAATTAACAAAAAAACTGGAAGTCACTTATAATCACTAAGATTTTTCTAAACTTTTGGATGACACGGAGAAGTATTCATTATATAATGTTTATTGATCACCTGGCTGCCTTCAGTTTGAAGCATCTCTTGCTTCTCTTCAGGGCTTCGTTTCATTTCAAACCTCTGAATAAACTCACAATCTTCAGCAGAAATCATCTGTCCCCTAGAAAGTAAGAATAAGATGTTTCGTTCAGTAAGAGATCAATATGTAAGCAAGTGATAGAGGAACTTTCAGTCTTTCTCTTCTCTCCTTGGCAGCAAACCACAAGGGCTGACGCAATGGCCCTGGCATCAGACAGACTTGGATTCAATGCTTAGTTTCACCACAAATAAGACAGTGTGAACTCTCTGGAACCTGAGTTAATTTATCCGCAAAATGCGAACAACAATCACATTGCCTCTAAGGGGCTGTATTGAGGATAAAATTATATTCACATAAGGTGGTTAGTAGCATGTGGCAAATAGTAGGCACTCAGTAAAACGTCACCTCTCAGCATTACCCAGTGTCTCACCCTTATTCCCCCTCTCAAGCCAAACAACTGACATGGCTATCTAATTTATCAAGTTCAAAGCCACTTTATATGAATTTCTATGGCCATTTTTCTCTAGTATATTCTTTCCCTCCAGATGGGAAAAAAAAAAAACAAACTGATTTTCCTCCTCTCTGGAAAATAACTCTCCATCCTGACCCCACACTCTCCTATTTTCCTCCATCTCTTCCAGGGGTCGCTTCATCACTGGCTCTTCACCCTTCAAGGCTCCTCCCCAGCACTCAATCACTGAAATCTTGCTTTTGATTTCCAAACTCCTTCCTGTGAGAGATTCAATCAAGAGTCCCATCTTCCCTCCCTCCCAATTATCTCCACTGTCTTCTACCTCCAGAGATAGTCTTACCATTTTCAAATTCAGCATCATCTTCCTGTCATCTTCCCTGTCATCCCCAGTGAAGATGATATCCTGCTGTCATCTTCCCCAGTGGTGATGATGCTGAATTTGAAAATGGTAAGACTATCTCTGGAGGTAGAAGAAACACAGCTCAACCTTCCCAACTTCTCCACTCCTCAGGGACTCAAACTACCATAGGCAAACCCCCATCCTAATCTCTAAATACAAACCCTTCCTTGTCTAAAAGCTGTGCCAGCAGAACAGCCTTGCTAGCCCCCGGGTAAGACTCTGGGCACTGCACGATTCATTCAAGTCAACTCCTTTAAGCCACCAGTGTGGTAGGAAAAGCACAGCATTTGAGTCAATATGGGGAAGAGCTCCAGTTCCAGGCGCGAAAGCTTAGCAAGTCACTATTCATCTGACCACTATTCACACCAGTAAAACAGCAACTATGAAACTATCTGCCCTAGTCCACTAGGTGGTTATGCAGATTAAATGAAAAAATATAAGAAAAAGCACTTGCTGTATATTAGAACATGGGTAAGAGCAAGTGTAAAGTTAAAAACTTTTGTAACATATTTTCCTGTTGAAACATCAATATAGTTTTTTTGGTTTTTTGTTTGTTTGTTTTTGAGATGGAGTCTCACTCTGTTGTCAGGCTGGAGTGCAGTGGCGCGATCTCAGCTCACTGCAACCTCCGCCTCCTGGGTTCAAGCCATTCTCCTGCCTCAGCCTCCCAAGTGGCTGGGACTACAGGCTTATGCCACCAAGCCCAGCTAATTTTTGTATTTTTAGCAGAAACGGGGTTTCACCATATTGGCCAGGCTGCTCTCGATCTCCTGATCTCGTGATCCACCCGCCTCAGCCTCCCAAAGTGCTGGGATTGCAGGTGTGAGCCACTGCACCCGACCCCAATATAGTTTTTAACTCAGTAGTTTAAAAAATTGTCCCTCCTCTCCTTAGCCCAAATATTTTGAGGGACTGGTACTCTATGAAACCCATTCGGAGAAACACTGAATGTAAAGCAGGTTCCCACTATGCACAGTTAGGCTGGGTGCAGTGGCTCATGCCTGTAATCCCAGCACTTTGAGAGGCCAAGATGGGGGGATCCCTTGAACACAGGAGTTTAAGACAAGCCTGAGCAAAACAGTGAGATCCTCATCTCTACAAAAAATAAAGTAACAAAATAAGTTGGGTGTGGTGGCACACTCCTGTAGTACCAGCTACTTGGGAGGCTGAGGCAGGAGGATCACTTGAGCCCAGAAGGCAGAAGTTGCAGTGAGCTGAAATTACATCACTGCACTCCAGTTTGGGTGACACAGTGAGACCCTGTCTCCAAAAAAAAAAAAAAAAAAAAGCATAGTTACAGAAGGATGGCCCACTTCCAGAGCTGCCTTGGGTCAGGCTCCCAGAGCTAAGCCCTGAGATGAAGATTCACGTACAAGTGACTTATGAAAGAAGAGCCCCCAGGAGAGGCCAGGGAAAGCATGGAGGGCACAGGACACTGAAGCAAAAAAAACTCAGCAGGATTCAAGCAAAGAACCCAGGATAGCTTTCCCTGAGCCCACAGGAGAGCCTGGTAAGGTGAGGCACTCAGAACTGTTCCCTCCCCAAGAGAAGGGACCTGAACTTGCGTATGTCCTGCTACTTCTACCCTTAATCCCACCCTCTTCCAAAGAAGACCTTGATTATTACACATTCAAAAATCTATCAGTGTCCCTTCTGGGTTTTGTACACACCACTGCTATATGCCAAATTGTTTTGTATAGTTCAAATTTGCTTCCGGACTTTATACTTCACTGTTCTGTCCTCTTATATCAATTTCACAGTTTTAAGCACTGTAACTTTGTTTTCACACATGCTTATATTTTAACATTTTTAAACTATTCTCAAGCATTTATTTTTTTCAACAATTTCTTAATTACCAACCCAAAGGAGAATTTTGTCTTTCTAGATCTCTCTGAGGCAGGTGATACTATGACTATGTCTTGACACTCTCTTCCTTAGCTTCCAGATTCTTCACATCCCACTGAAGTCACTCATCTTCACTGCCCCCTGCGCCTCAGCTACTATGAAACGCTCTCTTCATTTCTCACTCCACCTCCTGCACTGAACTCTGGCATGATCTCCCCCAGTCCCCACTCATCTCCTCCCACAGATGGCAGAGGCACTCCAGACCCTACAGGCACAGAACTGAGATTGTTAATCCCAACGGCTAGAAGTTGGAAGCAAAAACAGACATTTTGCCCACTTTCCATTCTGGCTAAGCACTTCACATACCAGTCAGGAAAAAAAGCACTCTGCACCCTGGGGTAGACTAAGATAACAAGGTCATCCAGTCTAGATCTGGCCCCAAAATAAATGAAATGTTGAGCATACCCATAACCCTGAACTCCCTAGACGAAAGCAATCTTACCCCTAAATTTTGCTATGCTGATATGTAAAGAGATGTCACAACCTCTGTGAAGAGAATCATGTCAAAAGGTGGTTTTTCTACCATGAAGAAGGTACACCATGAAGGCTACACTTGGTAACCTTATAATTTTGCAGCTTTCTTTTCCATTTAAATAACTGTTTCTTATTTGTCAAGCCACTCGCTAACCTTTTTCTTTCCTTGTTTAAGTTATTTTCTCTCTGGGTCTTCCTTTGACATTTCTATAATCCAGCAGGTTCGGGGCTCTGGTGTCTTCTATAATGACCCACAGCTAATCAGGCACCAGATCTAATAATCTTCCCCTTAAAACTACTCTCCTCTCTACTTCCCTGCCTCTGAAGTAGCTCAGCACTAGGACAACCTTCCACCAGTGGATTTCCCTGCTTCCAATCCAACCTTCTTCAAAACCATCTTCTTACCTACTACCAGGGGGCCTTCTCAAGTATATATGGGGTCATATTATTCCCTTTGGACTGTGAGTTCTACCTAGCACTTAGGCAGAGGCATTCAGTAAAAATATTTAAAATCAATTGACTAATTAAAACCTATATAATCATGCACGTGTTACTTAACCTAACTGAACAGTTATCTACTTATCTTTAAAAGAGAATAGCATAGAAGCCAGCATGGTGGCTCACGCCTGTAATCCCAGCACTTTGGGAGACCGAGCTGGATGGATCACCTGAGGTCAGGAGTTCGAGACCAGCCTGGCCAACATAGTGAAACTCTGTCTCTACTAAAAATACAAAAATTAGCCGGGTGTGGTGGCAGATGCCTGTAATCCCAGCTACTCAGGAGGCTGAGGCAGGAGAATCACTTGAACCCGAGAGGCAGAGGTTGCAGTTAGCCGAGAACGCGTCATCATACTCCAGCCTGGGCGACAAGAGTGAAACTCCGTTTCAAAAAAAAAAGAGAGAATAGGATAGAAAAACCTATGTCACTGTATTTCTATGAAAATGTTAAATAGGATGTTAGTGACCAAGCATGTTACATCCTTTTCCAAATACTCATCTCCACCAATTCCTGATAAGCACAATACTCCATTCATAATTTAGTCAACTAATATTAACTGGCAGCCTGCTACGTGCCAGGCACCTTTAAGAACAGTTGACACAGCAATAAATTAGAGACCCCTCTTTTGAGCCTGCACTCCAGTGAGGAAAACAGAAAATACGCAAATACAAAAACAAATAATCTTGAAAACACACACACACATTATAATGCTGAGGCTGTAAATGCTACGAAAAAAAAAAACAGTCCAGATAGAGGGTTTGTGAGATCGCCTATGCAGTCACACGAATGAAGTGAGTGAAGAGACCAAAGAATCTAAGGGTGGAACTTCTGGAGAGACAGACACACAGGTCCAAGGAGCTGAAGTTTGCTATGTGAGAAAGATCAAGAAGGCGGGAGCTAGAGAGCTGTGAGTGAGGCGGCATGATCAGACCTGTATTTTTTTGAAATCACTCTTGCAGTTCTATGAAGAATTGCTCCTACTGAGGCAGCAAGGATAGCAGAGAGAGAGAGCAGGCAACAGGCAATAACAACAGAGCACATGCGAGGGGAACACAACAGGCACGAGGCAGGAGCTGCAGACAAAGGGGGTACACTCAGATTCGAGGAATCTTTTGGACACAGAGCTGGAAGAATGTGTTGATGGGTTGAACATGGACTGTGAGCAAAAGGGAAGAAACAAGGATGGCCCCAAGGTTTCTGGCCTCCAAAGCTGGTAAATAAAGAAGCCTGGAGAGAGCCACACTGAACCACCTGAAACTCCTAAGCACTGCATGTCTTCCCAGGCCTCAGCTCCCTGCCTGGACCTCCCTTCCTGGATAACTCCAGCTGTTTTTCGGCCTGGACAACTCCTGTTACTGTCTTTTTTTTTTTTTTTTTTTTTTTTTTGAGTCAGACTCTTGCTCTGTTGCCCACACTGGAGTGCAGTGGTGTGACCTTGGCTCACTGCAACCTCCGCCTCCTGGGTTCAAGCGATTCTCCTGCCTCAGCCTCCCAAGCAGCTGGGGTTACAGGCACCTGCCACCACACCTGGCTAATTTTTTTGTATTTTTAGTAGAGACGAGGTTTCACTATGTTGGTCAGGCTGGTCTCAAACTCCTGACCTCAGATGATCCACCCACCTTGGCCCCTCAAAGGGCTGGGATTACAGGTGTCAGCCACTGTGCCTGGCCTCCTGTGAGTGTCTTTATGCCTGAGTGTCTGAGAAAACTCCCCTAATACTCCCAGAATTTATTAGCTCCCACTTTTTGCTGTGTATTTCCTTTTGTTGTAAATATATATACTTTATGTATTTCTCTATCTTAACATTTAGCACAATTTGTTATTTAATGTGGTAAAAGTCTGTTTCCTTATGAGATTTAAACTCATGAGCAAGGATGGTATTTTATAATTCTTGTATCCTCAAGGTATAGTTTTACCAGATTCCAGTTTGACTAGAACACAGCCATACACATTCATTTATGTACCATCTATTTATTAAGAAAAAGTTTAATCAAATATAAATGCATGTTTCAAATATTGTATTTTCATAATAATATGTTAATTTGTGAAGGGCAAAAGTATATTGGGCTCTCGACACTGGGGGATGCTTCCACAGGTCTTATTATTTCAGTATAGACTGTGATAGAAGATTCACTGATTCTCCCTGTGTTGGTTCCAGCCCCCAACAATCTGTAAGCTCTTTTACGAGAGACACATTTCACACCCACTAGTGCTCACACGTCAACAGGCTCAACAGGCCCACAGTTAACATTTGGCGAACACTTGCCCACAGACCTACAAGGTGGAGGGGTTTTACAAAAGAAATTTGTGAGATGGGCAACAGAACAAAAGACAGATACATAGGAAAAACGGAAAATACAACATAAGTCATAGACCATGGGTAATGAAGAACAGAAATAAACCAATTTTAAAAACTCCATGTAACTAAAAACATTCCAAACACCAATGTTGGGGGAGCTCTGGCCAGTCCACCAGTGATTTATGATCAACAATATTATTCTATGTAGGCTATAAGCAGACCCAGACTTTATAAACATAAAACTCCCTGTCCTCTAGTCTAAATGCACTCTGGACTAAATAAATTAAGAAACAGAGCTCAGAATCCTAATTTCACAGGGAATTTAAACAATTACACAGACGGTGATGAACAGAGAAAACATCAGTAAGTCTCCTCTCCTCCTGTCCTTCAGTCAGCAGCCCCACAATAACCCAGTTCCTTAAAGTAGGAATCTAGAAGTCATCCAAGACTTCTCTTTCACCCCCACACATCAAATCAATCACTAAGACTCTCAAATCTATCCAGTTCTGTCTATTCCAATACCTTAATTACTCTAGGCTTATCACCTACAAACTCAACTCACCCTTTATGCTGCTGGTAGAACAATTCAATCAAGAGGCAGATATGGTCTTCTAACTCCCAGCTACAAGATTCATTGGTTTCCAACACCTACAGCTCCTTGGAAAATGGTGAATTATCTCAAAAAGAGGGCTCTGGGACACACACTCCTACCTGCATTCTATCATTTTCATCTGTTTTACATGCTGACTTCACATCAATCATGGGTTTCACAGCTTAAAAATCAGCTTGAAAAGCACTGACTGACAGGATCAAGTCCAAACTCCTTCCAACCACACACCCACACACAGCACCTTCATGATCGGCCGCTGGCTGCCTCTCTAGCCTCAGCTCTCTGCATTGCTTGCCTCCAAAACATGTATGACTCCCACCCAGTGTGCTGTTTTTGCTTCCCTGCCTTTGCTCACAGTATCTGTTCTATTCCCAAGGCTGCTCCTACTTGCCACATGGCTAAACACCCGTCATCCTCAAACACTCAGTTCAGGGACCAGCCCCTTCAGGAAAATTTCCAGGGGGTAGAATTAGTTGTCTTTTTTATGTGCACTTGCCAGTCCCTGTGCATCTTTCTATTACCACAGTTAACACTGAATTAGGGCCGGGCGTGGTGGCTCACACCTGTAATCCCAGGTGTGATTTGGGAGACGAAGGTGGGGCAGATCACGAGGTCAGGAGTTTGAGACCAGCCTGACCAACATGGTGAAACCCCGTCTCTACTAAAAATACAAAAAAATTAGGCAGGCGAGGTGTCTGGTGCCTGTAATCCCAGGTACTCAGGAGACTGAGGAAGGAGAATCACTTGAATCCGGGAGGCAGAGGATGCAGTGAGCCAAGACCACCCCACTGCACTCCAGCCTGGGCAACAGAGCGAGACTCCATCTCAAAAACAAAAAAAAAATACTGAATTAAAATGATCCATTAATATATCTGACTTCCCTACTAGAGCTTTAGTTCCTCTAGGGATAGTACTCTATCTAGAACTTTTGTAGCCTCAAAGCCTGGAAAAATGCCTCAAACTTGGAAGGTAATCAATAAATGTTTGATAAGTGATTAAATTAACAGAAATTAAAGGATCATTTTTGTACATTATATATCCCTCCTACAACAATACAAACTATTAATACTAATATAAAATTAACACTAATATAAAACTACAGATTCCTCAATCTGTTTTTCAAAATGCATATGCAAATCTGAACTGAATTCCTTGGTAACTCAGTTATAAATATACCAAAATAAATATGAAGTCAATAAAATATGGTCAAGAATACATGAATGCTCACTTTACAGATAAATACAAACTACTGAAACACCAGCACATTAAATATTAACACACGAAAGAAAGAAGGGGGAACTAAAATTGTATTCAACATACTAATGCTTGTATTCTACTGTGCTAATACTTTAAATACATTATTTCAGCAACAAGCCTGTGGGGTATGTCTCCCCATTTCACATTTTACTTTACTGAGCCTCAGAGAAGTGATTTGCTTAAGATCACCAAACTAATATCAAGAACCAAAACTCAAACCTAGGCCTCTCAACTCAAATATGTATGCTTCTTACTAGTTGTATGCATCACTCTAAAAAGGCCACCTGCCCCCATGCTGATTGCCAGGGCATGTAAGACCAGTCTAACAGGTTTTGCCCCTTATCCCTTTCCTCCCCCCATAGCCCAAGGACATTCCTCCTATGTTTCCCACTCATTCAAAAAGTACTTCCCCAGGCAGTCAGGGAAGGTCAAAAGCACTATGAGCAGCTCTGCTTCCCCACAAGGGCGCCAGGCTGTTTCCACCCCACTACACTTAACTCCCCAAGACAGCTAATTATTCTGAGGAGGAAGTGTTTCTTCCATATTTATCAGTATTTTCCCAGCATTTCTCTCATAGAAGCATGACCATGAAAAAGTCTGATACAAAAGCATATGACTGTCCATGATTCACAGTAAATTGGTACTTACTGAAGATAGGATTGCCAGTTCACTTTGTTTGCACGAACTTCTGCAGCCTTGGCAGCAATAATGTTGGTTGGGACAGCAGCATCCACAGCACCTCTGATATCCATTTTGGTCATCTAAACTTCGTAATCTTGAATGTCTTTCAACAAATCTTCAATTTAAATGCAAAGTAAAATCAGAATACTAGGTGTTTCTTTTTCTTACAACTATTATTATTGTGACTATGAATATCATGATCACTTTAATCTCCCCAGGCATTCAACTCAAAATATTAAATGTCCTAAGTCTGAAAGTATCATTATATTTCAAATCTTGTCCACTGCTCCATAAAAGAGTTCTTTAGGCTTTTGCTTTTCTAGAAAAAATTTTTTCATTATTGGCACTAACACTGCAGTAAGATATTTAAAGTAATCACTTAATATACTGAAATCAGAAATCATGATTAAATAGAATAGGTATAAATATGGGAAAAGCTGTATATTTATACAATTGTGGTTAACTTTTCTCATAGAGAAACAATAAAAATATGAATAGTACAGATAAGGCTAGCTACCTTATAAACATTTACTAAGCATCATTTTGAAGTGGCACATTAAAAATTCTGAATTCTTTCGAAAATTACTCAAATTAAAATACACAAAGTAAGAACGTAACTTCTTAGAAGACAGTGTTTTCCTTTTCAAATAAAATTCATAGTAGTTACAAAATCAAAATTCAGAGAGAAATTTTTAGAACAAATACCTATTACAATTTAGGTAAGCCAACAATGGAGGTCTGGCCGGACGCAAGAACCTAGAGTAATGTAATTCTCACTCCTGAACTTCCAGATACAAACGACTGATTTTAACACAACGCAAAATATAGGTTGCCACTTGCAAAATATAAATTCATGGCCATGGCCACAAAGAAGTTAAAATCCAAAATTCTATTCCGGGTTCCCAATGATCTTAATCAATTTGGAACTTAATCTCTGTATCTGAAGATTTGCTGCATAAACAATCCTGGGCAGTGCGGAACCACAGGACCCAGGAAAAAACAGGCTTCAACCGGGTCAGGCTGGAACTCTGCAGCCAAGGAGGCTCAGGCCCAGCAGCCCGTCCTGGGGTAGCTCAAGGTGTCTCTGGACAATTACCTAAGTCCCTGAACTACTTGCACCCCCAGCGAGCCAGGGCCGTGGCCCAGTCCTGGAAAAGGTATAATTTTTACCCCTCCCCCTCCACTCTCCGGTCCGCCGCTCACGTTTCTTCCCATTGCAAGAAAGGCTCCAGAATTTCGTTTAATAAACCTGGTTGAGGCCTGGAAGAAAAGCAATCTGGCAACCGGGGGCCGAAGGAGAGGACCAAGCGGCGAGAAACCAGCACGCACCAGGCAAGCTGGAGAAACTGCAAGAGTCGCCTGATCTGGTCTGGAGCCTGAGACCAAACAACCGAGGAAGGCCTTACCTCGCGAATTCTCGGGACCCCACAATGCACCCAAAGCTGGCACGAAGGGTAGTCAGGGGCGCCGGAGCCACAGCCGGGCTGAGGCGCCGAGTCAGAGCCAAGTCGGCGTCTCCTGTCAGGTCCGAAGGTCTGAGCAGCGGCGGGAGACTCCAGGAGCGAAAGTGAAGCGGTTCCCGCACCAAGGAGACGTTGAGGACCGCACAGGTAGAAGGAAGCCGGCGCGGCCGCAGTAGAATGACAGAGGCACCGCTCACGTGATCGGAGGCACGTGACTGCTGCGGAAGGCGGAAGCTGGGAGAGTCCAAAGCAGCCGGAGGAGGGGCGGGCGCTGCGGCGGGGCTTTTTAGGTGCGGGCAACTGGAGCGCAGGAGTCCATGACTTGGGTCCGGGAGCGACGCAAGGCTCGGGCCCCAGCCAGCCAGGGCAGGTGGGAGGCGGCGAGCGTGGCGGGCACGCTAAGACCCACCGACCCCAGACCCAGCGCCTCGCCTAGCGGAGGCCGAGGACTTCCGTCCGGAAGCAGCTAGCAGAGGCCAGAACTCTCTTATTTTAACTGTCATTCTTTTGAAAAGTTTGATTTCGCACTTTCGAATTAATTTCCATTTGGATTTAACAGCTCCATGAAGCAGGCGTTCTTTTTCTGATTTTAAAATAAAAAACTGGGGCTGAGAAGTGGGTCAGAAAAGCTCACTTAACCTAGGGTTGCACATTAGCAAATAATAAATTCCATTGCAGTATTTACTTTTATACTAAAAAGTTATTCGTTGTATATCTAAAATTCACATTTACAGGACGTCCGGTATTTTATCCAGCAGTCCCATCTGGAGCCCAAATTTTCCCCTAGTCCAGGCCTCACCAACTACCTTTGCTTTAAGGTAAGAATGTACTGCCCTGGAGGTGAGGTGTATATGATAGCATGTTTTCCTTAAAAAACATTGAAAGGGGCTGGGTGCGGTGGCTCATGCCTGTGATCCCAGCACTTTGGGAGGCTGAAGCGAGACCAGCTGACCAACATGGTAAAACCCCATATCTACTAAAAATACAAAAAATTAGCCGGGTGTGGTGGCGCATGCCTGTAATCTCAGCTACCTGGGAGGCTGAAGTAGCAGAATCTCTTGAACCCGGGAGGCAGAGGTTGCAGTGGGCCGAGATCGCGCCATTGCACTCCAACCTGGGCAGAAAAAGCAAAACTCCGTCTCAAAAAAAAAAAAAAAAAAAAAAAAAATTCATTGAAAGGGATTTATAACCAACACATTTTTACTAGTAAAATTAAAGTCAGACTAATCAAAGTCATGCATTGATTATGAATAAAGATATATAATAACTGTCAAAGATTGTACTAGGTCAGTCATTCCGTCTTAGCCAGAAGTGAAAGTCTGAGTGTTGTTTTGAAAGCAAATCTGAGGGGGAAAACTTTCATAAAAGAGAAAAAGAAACCGATCGTGTACTAATGAATTCCCAAAAGCTGAAACAGCATGTTTTCTGTGTAACTGAGCAAAGCTGGCAATGAGGCCTGATCTTCGCATTTCCTTTCTGTATCACCTCAGCCACAGACAGGCGTGATGCAGCAAGTCTCGTCAAATTTCAGGAGGCTTTCCTCTTTTCTAGGAGGCACAAAGATACGGAACAAAATCAGGAAAGTGCAGCGAGCAGAGGGGACTGCTTCACAGGTCACCTGGGCCGGCACTCTCCGAGCATCACAGCATTACCAGACAATTTGCCTGGAATAGGGAGAAGAGAAGAGGCGGGTACTCCAGGCATTATCTCTCTTAACATTATTTCCGTAACACTTCTACTGGAGATTTTTCTTGGTCCATTCAGGCTCCTGTAACAAAGTACTGTAGACTGGGTGGCTTATAAACAACAGAAATTCATTTTCTCACAGTTCTGGAGGCTGAAAGTCCAGAATTGGGGTGCTAGCATGGTGAGGTTCTGGTGAGGATTGTCCCAGGTTGCAGACTGCTAACTTCTCATTGTAGCTTCACTTGGTGGAGAGAAGGTGAGAGAACTCTCTGGGGTCTCTTTCATAAGGACATTAATTTCATTCATGACAGCTCCACCCTCATGACCTGATCATTTCCCAAAGGTCCCACCTTCTAATACCATCACTTGGGAGTTAAGATTTCAACAGAGGAATTTTGGGAAGACACAAACATTCAGACCATAGCAGTGATCTCAGTTACCTAATTATATATCATACCAGGGGTCCCCAAACCCTGGGCCACAGACTGGTGGGGTCCATGGCCTGTTAGGAACCCAGCTGCACAGCAGGAGGTGAGCGGCAGGCAAGCCTCCTGTCAGATCCGCAGCAGTATTAGATTCTCATAGGAGCATGAACCCTATTGTGAACTGCGCATTGTAAGGGATCTAGGTTGCGCACTCCGTATGAGAATCTAATGCCTGATGAGCTGAGGTGGAACAGTGTCATCCTGAAACCAGCCACATCACCTCCCACCCTGCCTGTGGAAAAACTGTCCTCCTTGAAACTGACCCCTGGTACCAAAAGGGTTGAGGACTGCTGTATTATGACATAAGAAAGATAACCTTTGAGCTACTTTGTGATTTCTTTAAAATTGAGCTTCAGATTTGTTATTCAGAAATGACATAAGGGGAAGTTAGATAAATCTATATGGACAGGAGAAAATAATAATATATTTATTAAGTTAATGTTTAATTTTTCACTAGAATAGAATTATATGTTTGGAGAAGATCTACCACTTAGAAGTCGTCAGAAGGTAGAAATGCATGATGTTTCAAAGGAATTTCTTCAGTCTGAAATATATGGAATGCTATAAATACCATTATTTCCAATCTTTTCTTTCCAAGTATGAATTGAACTTATATTTTCCCACAGAAATAGAAGAGTTCTAGTCAAAGAAAATCCTATTCTAAAATATTTGTCATGAAAACTTACCACCCCCAAGTGAAGATTATGCTACCAGCCTACCTTCAGTTACACAAGGACTTTGAGAAGTTTTTATAGGTGACTGAATAAATTATTAGTTTAATGGAAGAATGGTTTTTCCATTCTTTCACACAGTCCCCTTGGGAACAACAGGCATTTGCAAGAAGCTGGCCTAGTTTGGCCTAATGGTAACACTGAGTACTGACATCATGACCTCTTCACAAAGTGCTCTCACCAACTGCCCTAACAGCTTCTGATTGCTTTGGTATTGCTGAAGTGCATCTATCATCAAACATGCAGGTTTTCACTTACACTCCATACCAGTGTCCTGAATACTCTTGGCAACCAAGCTTCAGATTTTCCAGGTAAGTTAATTTCATTGCATTGCACCATTGGCCCCATAAGGACAACCTCCCACAATTTGACATTTTAAAAATATGGTCCATGTGGTAGACAGCTTCTGAAATGGCTTTTAATGATCCCTACCTCCCAGTGACTCATATCCTTGTGGAATCCTCTCTTCTTGAGTGTGGGCTAGATCTACTGATGTTCCTATAAGGACCAGAAAATGGCAAAAGTAAAGGGATGTCACTTCTGAGATCAGGTTACAATGCAAGCTGCCTTGCTTGCATTCTCCTGGGTTCTTCTTACTTACTCACTCGATGAAGCAAGGTGCTGTTTGTTAACCATGAAGAGGCTAATGTGGCCAAACTAAGAATAGCCCCCAGTGAACAACTAGTAAAAAATTGAAGCCCTTAGTCCAGCAGGCTTCAAAGAACCAAATATGGACAACTGCATGGGTGAGCCTGAAAGTGAGCCCAGTTGAGCTTTGAAATGTCAGCAGCCAACACCTTCACTACAGCCTTGTGAGATACCTGGCACCAGAAAACACAGCTATACTGCAGCTTGCTTCCTGAAGCTCCAATAATGCATGAGATTTATTGCCCCACTCTAAAACATTTGGTCACTTGCAGAAGTTGCCTTTCTTTTTAGAAAATTGAACAGCTTTATTAAGATATAATTCACATGCCATATAACTCACCCATTTAAAAGGTACAATTCAATGGTTTTTAGTATATTCCCGGCACTATACAAATATCACAACAATCCATTGTAGCCCATTTTCGTCACTCTAAAAGGAAACCTCTTACCCATTAGTAGTCACTCTCTTCCTCTCCAAAAACCCCCCTGCCCTAGGCAAATACTAATTTAATTTTTTTATATCTCAAGATTTGCCTATTCAGGAGATTTTTTTTTTTTTTTTGACACGGAGTCTCCCTCTGTCGCCCAGGCTGGAGTGCAGTGGCCGCATCTCAGCTCACTGCAAGTTCCACCTCCCCGGTTTAGGCCATTGTCCTGCCTCAGCCTCCTGAGTAGCTGGGACTACAGGCGCCCACCACCACGCCCGGCTAGTTTTTTGTATTTTTTTTTTAAGTAGAGAGAGGGCTTCATCGTGTTAGCCAGGATGGTCTCGATCTCCTGACCTCGTGATCCACTCATGTTGGCCTCCCAAAGTGCTGGGATTACAGGCTTGAGCCACCGCACCCGGCCCAGGAGATTTCTTTAATAAATGTAATCATACAATATGTGGTCTTTTGTGGATGACTTCTTTCACTTAGCATAAAGTTTTCAAGGTTTATCTATGTTGCAATATGTATCTATACTTCATTCCTTTTTATGGCTGAATGATATTCCATTGTATGATGTACCACATTTTGTTTATCTGGTTAATGGGCATGCAGATTGTTTCAATTTTTTAGACATTTGTGTGTAAGTCTTTGTGTGATCATAGGTTTCATTTCTGTTATTTGAGTAGATACCTAGGAGTAGAATTGCTGGTTTATATGATAACTCTATGTTTAACATTTTGAGGAACTGCCAAACTGTTTTCCAAAGTGGTTGCAAGGCCTTGCATTCAACCCAGTAATGAATGAAAGATCTACATTTCTCCACATATTCACCAACACTGTCATTGTCTGTCTTTTTAGTTAAAGCAAATCCATTTGGGTATGAATAGGTATCTCACTGTGATTTTGACTTCCTTTTCCCAATGTCTAATAATGTTGAACATCTTTTCGTGTGCTTATTTAGAAATTTGTACATCTTCTTGGGAGAAATGTTTATTTAAACACTTCACTCATTTTTAATTTTTTTGTTTGTTTTTGAATTATAAGAGCTCTGTATATATTCTGAATTACACGTCCCTTATTATTTACACAGCCTGCAATATTCTCCCCTGTTTTGTGGGTTGCCTTTTCACTTTCTTCATGATGTACTTTAAAACACAAAAGTTTTTAATTTTGATTAAGTCTAATTTACCTATTTTCTTGTGCTTTTGATACTGTATCTAAGAAGGCTTTGCCAAATCCAAGGTCACGAAGATTTAACCTTATGTTTTCTTCTCAGAGTTTCATAGTTTTGGCTTTTACATTTAGATCTATGATTCATGCTGAATTAGTTTTTGTAAAGAGTGTGAAATAGAGGTCCTATGTAATTTTTCTGCATGTGGATAACCAGTTGTCCCCACACCATTTACTGAAAAAACAATTCTTTCCCCATTGAATGGTCTTGGCACCCTGTCAAAAATCAGTTGACCATAAATGTATGGGTTTATTTCTGGACTTTCAATTCTGTCCCATTGATCTACACATGTACATACCTATCCTTATACCAGTACCACACGGTCTTAATTACTGTCACTTTTTAAAATTTTTTATTTTAATTTTTAGGTTCTCAGATACATGTTTAGGATGTGCAGGTTTGTTTCATACGTAAACGTGTGGTTTGCGGCACCTATCAACCCATCACCTAGGTATTAAGCCTAGCATACGTTAGCTATTTTTCCTAATGCTCTTCCTCCCACAACCCCACCCCTGACAGGCACTAGTATGTGTTGTTCCCCTTCCTGTGACCACGTGTTCTCATTGTTAAGCTCCTACCTATAAGAGAGAACATGTGGTGTTTGGTTTTCTGTTCCTGCATTAGTTTGCTGAGGATAATGACTTCCAGCTCCATCCATATCCCTGCAAACGACATGATCTCACTCCTTTTTATGGCTGCATATTATTCCATGGTGTATATGTACCACATTTTCTTTATCTAGCCTGTCATTGATGGGCATGTGGGTTAATACATGTCTTTGCTATTGTGAATAGTGCTGCAATTAATATATGTGTGCATGTATCTTTGAAATAGAATGATTTATATTCCTTTGGGTATATATCCAGTAATGGGATTGCTGGGTCAGATGGTATTTCTGGTTCTAGATCTTTGAGGAATTGCCACACTGTCTTCCACAATGGTCGAACTAATTTACATTCACACTGACAGTATAAAAGCATTCCTATTTCTCCACAACCTCACCAGCATCTGTTGTTACTTGGCTTTTTAAGAAATTGCCATTCTGACTTGTGAGAGATGGTATCTCATTGTGGTTTTGATTTGCATTTCTCTCTCTTTTTTTTAATTTTTTTTTTCCTGAGACAGCATCTTGCTCTGTCACCTAGCCTGGAGTGCAGTGGCGCAATCTCGGGTCACTGCAATCTCTACCTCCCTGGTTCAAACGATTCTCCTGCCTCAGTATCCTGAGTAGCTAAGACTATAGGCACATGCCACCACACCCAGCTAATTTTTGTATTTTTGGTAGAGATGATGTTTCACCATGTTAGCCAGGCTGGTCTTGAACTCCTGACCTCCTGGCCTCACCCGCCTCAGCCTCCCAAAGTGCTGGGATTACAGGCATTGAGCCACCACACCCAGCCTGATTTGCATTTCTCTAATGGTCATTGATGTCGAGCTTTTTTCGTATGTTTGTTGGCTGCATGAATGTTTTCTTTTGAAAGTGTCTGTTCATGTCCTTTGCCCACATTTTAATGGGGTTGTTTTTTTTTTTTTCTTGTAACTTTGTTTAGGTTTCTTGTAGATTCTGGATATTAGCCCTTTGTCAGATGGATAGATTGCAAAAATTTTCTCCCACTCTGTAGGTTGCCTGTTCACTCTGATGATAATTTCTTTTGCTGTGCAGAAGCTCTTTCATTTAATTAGATCCCATTTGTCAATTTTTGCTTTTGTTGCAATTGCTTTTGATGATTTTGTCATGAAATCTCTGCCTGTGCCTGTGTCCTGAGTGATATTGCCTAGATATTCTTCTAGGGTTTTTATAGTTTCGGGTTTTATATTTAAGTCTTTAATCCATCTTGTGTTAATTTGTGTATAAGGTATAAGGAAGGGGTCCAGTTTCAATATTCTGCATATGGCTAGCCAGTTTTCCCAACACCATTTATTAAATAGGAAATCCTTTCCCGGTTGCTTGTTTTTTTTCAGGTTTGTTTCAGATCAGATAGTTGTAGATGTGTGGTCTTATTTCTGAGTTCTCTATTCTGTTCCACTGATCTATGTGCCTGTTTTTGTATCAGTACCATGTTGTTTTGGTTATTGTAGCCTTGTAGTATAGTTTGAAGTCCGGTAGGATGGTGCCTCCAGCTTTGTTCTTTTTGCTTAGGATTGTCTTGGCTATACAAGTTCTTTTTTGGTTCCATATGAATTTTAAAATAGTTTTTTCTAATTCTGTGAAGGATGTTAATGGTAATTACTGTAGCTTTGTAGTAAGTTTTAAAATTGGGAAGTGTGATCCTTCAACTTTGTTCTTTTTCGAGACTGTTTTGGATATTCTGGGTCCCTTATAATTTTTTTTTTTTTTTTTTGAGACAGAGTCTCACTCTGTCACCCAGGCTGTAGTGCAGTGACACGATCTCTGCTTACTGCAACCTCTGCCTCCTGGATTCCAGCGATTCTCCTGCCTCAGCCTCCTGAGTAGCTGGGATTACAGGCATATGCCACCACACCTGG
Source organism: Theropithecus gelada (assembly GCF_003255815.1). Classification (NCBI taxonomy): domain Eukaryota; kingdom Metazoa; phylum Chordata; class Mammalia; order Primates; family Cercopithecidae; genus Theropithecus; species Theropithecus gelada. The sequence continues at coordinate 56,079,446 of NC_037676.1, forward strand.
CTAACTTTTTATATTTTTAGTAGAGACAGGGTTTCACCATGTTGGTCAGGCTGGTCTCGAACTCCTGACCTCGTGATTTGCCCACCTCAGCCTCCCAAAGTGCTGGGATTACAGGTGTAAGCCATCATGCCTGGCCCCTTATAATTTTATATGAATTTTAGAATCAACTGTCAACCGCTGCAAAAGAAAGGAGCCGACGTATGATAGGCATTGCGTTGAATCTATAAAGCAATTTTACAAAAGGAAACTTTTCCAGTTCATCGACCCCAGTAATACACATCCCTTACCTTTGTGCACCCTCAAACCCAACAGAAGCTACTTGGGCATTAGTTGCCTCTTGATAGAAAGGTATTCTACCTTTTCCAGTCTGCTTAATAATCTTATATTTATAAAGCAGTTTATAAATATGAAGTATGGTGTTAGAAGCCAATTCTTGGCTTACTCATTGGGTACCTAGTCATCTCATAAGAAAATCAATTTAACATACTCCACATGATGTATGTAAAAAGTATAATAATCCTTGAGTTTAAGTTTGGGTATGAGTTTTGCATATGTTACTACCTACAAATATGACTGTTATTAAAATGACCTTTTAAGAAACCTGGAAAGATTAGGCCAACCATCTGCCTGTCAATTGCACAGCCCAAGATTGTCAAGTACTATTGGCTATCAAACACAACTAACACAAGAATTTTTGCCAGTCTATTTAATTTATCACTATATGCTAAGCTATATATCACTTGGATCGTTTCTTTCCGTTTTGATTTAGGATTACATTTTAATTAAGAAAACATTTCTACCTTTAGAGGGCACTCATAACATACAGCACCTAGACATCCAAAATAAGCAGCTCTACCAGGAATAGAACATGAAAGATCTGTGGATAAGCTACTGATCCACAAAGCAGATAATCCTTTTGCTTTCATTAGTGTAACTTTCCGAGGAGGCTCCCCACAGACTCAGAGCCAGCCCAGCATTAACCAAACAAAGACAAACAGAGTGGATCCTGTGCTAATATTGGGAAAACCAGGCAACAGGACTCATTTGGGGCCTTTATTGTGAAAACATGCCCCAGCTTTCCCAAGATAACCAAGAGTGCCTCCAGAAACATTTCTTCAGGCCATCTATATGGACACAGTTTCTGCCCCTGTTTAGGGCTCAGAGATATAATGCAGACATTTACCAAATCACAGAAAATGAAGGAGACCCCAGGGCCATTCCTGATATCAAGGTAAGGTGATCTCCACAATCCATGATCCTTTCCTGTCAAGGGAAAGGGTTTACCAGAAAGAATATAAAACTATATGCAAGCTTTAGTGTCATTGCTCTCTTATCTTAATGTTTTTCCAAAAATGTTTTCAAACCAACCCCAAGGGAAATCTAGAACCTAGATGATAATTACCTGATCTATCTAGTTTTCTCCAATCTAAACAGATTCCCCTTACCAAAACAATTTGTTGTTTATTGCTTTTTTGTTTGTTTGTTTGTTCGTTTCAGGTGATAACATTCAACAAATCTAGACAGACTTTGTGGCTTTAAGTGTTAGCCCTTGGATGTCTTTCTCTGATATAAATATGATATCCCATATAATAATGAAAGAAAAATTGTAGACTGCTTTCTACAAAAAAAAATTCCTAGGGAAAACAATTAATAAAATAAGAACATAAGAACATTAAGGAGCTAAGGGATGTTTTTTCCAAATTAAAAGTTTCCTAAGGTGAATTTCTTAAGCTTGAGTTTCTATCAGTAGGTAATAACATTATTTCTCCAAAGAGTGACAATTTACCTGCTGGATGTTGTGTGTATCTTTGAAGAAAATACAGTTTGAGTCTGTAAATCCTCTTAGCTATTAACATTTCGTAAAAGGTTACTTGGTATAGAATATGGACATGTGTTAATGTCTAACAAGCAAGAGCACACTCAAAATTAAGTGTTGCAAAACTATAAAACTGTTCAAATACCTTAACACCAGAAAATTCACCTGTTCTTTTGCCATGGCTCATATCCTGATAATAATCATTATTTATTTGCAAACTCTTTATATAATTCTCTACGTCTGCCCTTTCTCCTAATGTTATTTTAACCATTTGGCACAAGTGGAGGGGAAAATAATAAAAATAAAAAGGGTCAACATAAAGGTTTTTTTTGTAAATATATACGGGCCTGTTCTTTTGAGCTTTCAGACGTATGTGAACAAATAACACATGAATTCCCACACCCCCTATTATCATCTAAGCACTAAGAGTTTAGCAAGCTGCAATGAAATGGGATGTAGTGGCCAAGAGTCCTGAATTAATGGACATCTTAATGTAGGCAACACATGCAAAAGATATTTCTAAAAGACAGAATGTGGAGGCTACTTTGAGGAAACAGACATCAAAAACAACAAATATACCCATTATGTGGTGCATATGTATGCTGTTGTATATGTATGTATGTATATGCACGCACACATACATATATATAATTTCAAAGTTCTAACTGTCTTGAGAAGGTATGCTCTAAGTGGAATCAAAGACAAATAAAATGCAAAAATATTTAAAAATCACTGTTACACCTTCCCATGGCATCCTGGAATCAACCATACACGCTGGTGCTGGGCAGCCTAACTTCTATCCTAACCTCACTAATCTGTTAACGGGTTCCAGTCTGTACAGCAACAGGTGAGGGTAGAAGGAAGCAATCCGGTTGGGATGCTACTGGCTCCTTCATTCAGTTTTTGCCTTTTGAAAAAAAATCTTTTTATATTGCATCTGAATACAGAAAGAGGAGACGTGCCTCTTTTAGCAAATGTAAGGATGGAAACACCGAACTCATTTTGAGTCTGCTGTTATCATTGAACCCTTACTAACTGCAAAAACCTTGGGCTAGGAGCCATAGGGAATAAAGAGAAAGAGCAAGATAAGCTCCCTCCTTTCTAGAGACTTACTGTATATTGAGAAAGACAAACATATAGCATATTATCAGCATGACTCATGTCAATAATGTAAGGTACCTACGTAATTATTGTACATTTTTTCAATCAGTAAGATATTAGGGGAGGAATATGATCACTCTGGGGTAAGACAATTGAAGAAGCCCAGTGTTAGAGTGAAAGCAGTGAAATCTAAGGTAGACGTGAAATAATGTCTAAGAACATACATATAGAGGCAGAAAGAGGGAACGTGGGCTAAAATGTATCTAGACATCAAGGGGTCAGTCAGAAATTCTCCAGAAATCCTCAACCTAAGCTTTACAGTTCCTGCAAAAATTACCCCCAAATAGATCATGGGCTTAAATGTACAACTACATGTAAAACTATAGAACTTTTAGGAAAAAAATGGGAGAAAATCTTTATGAGCTAGGGCTAGGTGAAGAGTACACAGACACCAAAAAATCATGATCCATGCAAGAAAAATAATCAATAAATAAGACTTCATTAGAATCTAAAAAACTTTTGCCCTGTCAAAGACTCTATTGAGAGGATAAAAGACAGCATACAGACAGCAGGAAAATACTTTCACCCCCATGTCTGCCAAACACCTTGAACCGAGAATAAAGAATTCTCAAAACTCAAGAGTAAAAGACAAACAGTCCAACAAGAATATGGGCAAAAGACATGAACAGGCATTTTACTGAAGAGAATATGCAGATGGCAAATAAATATATGAAAAGACAGTCAACATTGTTAGCCATTAGGGAGATGCAAATTAAAGTCACAGTGAAATATCACTACACACCCAGCAGAATGGGTAAAATGGAGAAAAAATAGTGGCTATAAAAATGGCTAGAATGGCTAAAATGACTAAAATTATGACAACACCAACTGCTGGAAAGGATACAGAGAAACTGAATCATTCATGCATTGCTGATAGGAATGTAAAATAGTACAAGCAATCTGGAAAACAATTTGGCAGTTTCTCATAAAATTGAAGATACAGCTACCATATGGTCTAGCAATTTCACTATTAGGCATTTATCCCAGAGAAATGAAAACCTACATTTACACCAACCCTGTATGCCAATGTCCACAGCTGCTTTATTTGTAATAGTCAAAAACCAGAAACAACCCAAAAGCCCTTCAAGGGATGAATGATTAAACAAACAGTGGTACATCCATACCGTGGAATCCCATGGAGCCACTAAAAGGAATGAACTACTGATACACAACACACTTGGGTAGACTTCAGGGACTGATGCTGAGCGGGGGAGAAAAAGCCAATTCCAAAAAGTCACACACTACATATATGTGTATGATTCTATATAAGCCACTCTTTTTTTTTCTTTGAGATGGAATCTTGCTCTGTTGCCCAGGCTGTAGTGCAGTGGGGTGATCTTGGCTCACTATAACCTCGGCTCACTATAACCTCTGCCTCCTGGGTTCAAGCGATTCTCTCACCTCTGCCTCCCGAGCAGCTAGGACTACAGGCATGCGCCGCCACACCCAGCTAATTTTTGTATTTTTAGTAGAGACAGGGTTTCACCATGTTGGCCAGGCTGGTCTTGAACTCCTGACCTCAAGTGATCTGCCCACCTCAGCCTTCCAAAGTGCTGGGGCTACAGGTGTGAGTCACTGTGCCCAGCCTATATAAGCCACTCTTGAAATAAAGTGATAGACATAGAGAACAGATTCGTGGTTGCCAAAGATTAGGGATTAGGTAGAGTGGTGGGTATAGCTACAAAGGGGTCACACTTTAAAGGGAGCCTGGTGGTGATGAACCAGTTCTGTGTCTTGACTGCAGCGGCAGTTATGCACATTACACATGTAATGTGCTAAAGTTGCATGAAACTATACACGTGCACACACAGAAATGAGTGAAATCTGAATAAGCTCTGTGAATGGTACCCTTTTCATTTCCTAGTTTTGATGTTCTTTAGTTAATGCAGTCTCCATTGAGGGAAAGTGGGTGATCAGTACACGGGACCACTCTGTACATTCTGTGTACGTGATTTCCTATGACTATAGCATTATTTCAAAATAAGCAATCTTAAAAAGCAAACCTCTAAAGGCAGGTTAAACTGACAATATGACATACAAATCGCCTACATTTATTGTGGTTATTCCAGTTTTTCTTTCCATTTGGCTCCTTGTGGTTAATAGCTTTGATGTGGTCTGACCTGTTTTAGAGATGAGAAAACAAGTTTGATTGGTTGCATATGTGAAGTCAGCGGAGAGGTGATTTGAACTTGGATTTTCTGACGCTGATTTCAATAAGTATTTGATAGCTTCTGACAGGGATTTAAAAAGTGGACTGTAGTTTCCTTGGCTTCAAGCCAGTCTTCTTAATAGTACTTTCTGTATGGTTTCTGCCCAAAATACTCCAACACAGACCACTAATTTACTACAAAATCCCATACATCTGCACTCACACTCTTGTCTTCATCGGATTATTTTTTATTTATTTTATTTTTATTTTTATTTATTTATTTTTTTTTTTGAGACTCAGTCTTGCTCCATCACCCAGGCTGGAGTGCAGTGACGCAATCTCAGCTGATTGCAACCTCCGCTTCCCAGGTACAAGTGATTCTCCTGCCTCAGCCTCCCAACTAGCTGGGACTAAAGATGCCCACCATCACCCCCAGCTACTTTTTTTTTGTATTTTTAGTACAGACAGGGTTTCACCATGTTGACTGGGCTGGTCACAAACTCCTGACCTCATGTGATCCATCTGCCTTGGCCTCCCAAAGTGCTGAGATTACAGGCGTGAGCCACCGTGCCCAGCTGATCAGATTTTTTTTTTCTTCCATCAGGATTTTTGTTTCCTTTCAGGGCAGGAATGCAAGCGGGAGGGCAGGTGAACTCTAGGCCAGCAGTTTTTCTAGACAATCAACATGAGGAAGAGAAAGCGTTACAGCTGCTCTAGTGAGAAGTCAACTCTGTCAATATATTTGTTTATGTGTGTGCATTCTTTCTCAAAAATAAACATGGTCAGAGCTTAGACAAGAGAGCTGTTTCCACAAGGTTATTTTTCAGCCCATTCCAAAGTCAATGCCCTTCTGAAAGTGTGGGCTTCTAAGTGCTCTGCTGTTCCAGACTTGTGATCCCTTGAGCAGCTGATCAAAGCACTTATTTTAAGACCTTATACACAGAAAGGAGAAAATAAATCTCAAGGCACCAAAGGGCAGCTACAAAGACAATGGAGCCTTGTGTGATGAAAATGATAGAGGAAAGAAGGAAAGAAAAACAGCTTAGTAAGAGAGCAATTATGCCTGTTGGCCAAATACCTTACCATTAGTGTATTCAGAAGACAGAATTATTCTGTCCTGCCTCCTTTTGTGAAAGAGTAAGTTCACTGAGAAGAATAAAGTTGTTTCTTATTTTCTTGAAGGCCCTCCGAAAATAATTCCATAGTAATTAGTTTAACACTTGAGATGTTCACAAACCTATTGAGGAAAAGTCTCATTTGGAAGTCAGCCATGCTTCTGTCTGTTGTGGCTAGCATGCATACGTTCAGTGGCCCTCTGGCATCTGCTGCAGGGTCTTCCCAAGTGAGGCCCAGGGGATATGGCTCCACAGGCCTGGGGCTCAGGGCCTTGGGTTCTCAGTGAGCAGTACTTACATGATCTTCCTTTGATGGAGACCATAAGGAAGACCTTGGGTATGATCTTTGGGAAAGTGAAAAATGTCTTCAATTATTCAGCCTCTAAGTTCACAGAACCCAGGACAATCCATGTGACATTAAGAACAAAACAAAGAGGGGTGGGGAGAAAGGGAAGATGTTGGTCAAAGGCCACAAAGTATCAGCGAGATTAGAGAAATAAATTTGAGTGATCTATTCTACAGTATGGTGACCGTAGTTAATACAGCTTGAGCATCCCTAACCTGAAAGTCCAAAATGCAAAATGCTCCAAAATCTGAAACTTAAGTGCAGATGTGACATTCAAAAGGAATGCTCATTGGAGCATTTCAGATTTGGATTTTTAGATTCGGGATGCTGAACCAGTAAACATAATGCAAATATTCCAAAAGCTGAAAAACATCTGAAATCCAAAACACCTCTGGTCCCAAACATTTTGTGTAAGGAATACTCAGCTTGTAATCGTGTATATTTCATATTTCAAAGTTGCGAAAAAGTAAATTTTTAACTGTCTCATTACAAAAAAAATAGATGAGGTGATGGTTATGTTAGCTTTATTTAAGGTTTCTACCATGTATACAAATATTAAAACATCACATTGTACCATAAATACATGCAATTATTATGTGTGAATTAAAAATAAAAATAAACAAAATAAAAATAAAAGTGTTTCAGCTTGTCATAAAAGGTACTTATCATCCCAGAGACTTTTCTTATATAGGTAACTTGGACAATCCCTTACATTAATTAAGCACCTAAGATACCAGCTAATGCCTTTCAAAGTAATAAATGAAATGGTGATCAATTTAAAAGCAAATGGTGGCCAGATGTGGTGGCTCACACCTGTAGTCCCAACATTTGGGATTACACTGGCAGCCGTCACCATACCATCCACTGGGCTCTAATCTAAACACCTACATACTCCACTTACAATTCTGATTGAGACTCTGAACAGGAAAAATGGAAAACCATTCTATCAATGAAACAGACTACTATCTCACTGTGGTAAGGCTCTCTGGCAGCAGGAGAGGTCATAAATAGAAAACTCAAGTGACTATAAATAAAAAGCAAAGCAGTCTTTATATCAGAAATGGATGTGTGTATATATATAAAATTAAATATATACACACACACATCCTTTTAAAAACTTATATATACACATACCTGAAAGAAAGCATAATGTGTATTTGTGCTTTTCAGATATACATTGGCTTGAAAAAAGTCAATGTAATATCACAAAGAGCCAGAGGTGGCATTGCTGAATAAAGAGAGGCAGGGAAGAGTGAAAAGGGTGATAACTGATTCACCCTGGAGGTTTTAGAAACAACTGAGACGCCCCCAAGCAAGGAAGGTGGAGAAGGGTCTCCCATGATCAGCTGGGGCAAGCTCAAAAGATTATTTGCCACGGTTAATGTGGCCCCATGTTTTTTAACCTGTAGGCCATGTCCAATGCCTCCTTAACTGTCTGAAAAATATCCAGCAATGGAACCGGGGTTATGTTTAAAAAAAAAAAAAAACTGCTGAGGGTGAGGCAGAGGAAGTGGGAAGTACTGAAAGTGTTTTCAAAAAAGACATGTGATCTTTGATTTGCCTTAAAATAATCCAGGGCGGGAGGGAAGTAGGAGTGTAAGAGATAATACAGAACTGGCAATATGTTGTTAATTATTGAAACTGGGTGATGGATATGAGGGTTCATGAAGATAGTCACTCAGTTTTTTTGTATTTTGAAAATTAACATAATACATTTATTTTTAAGAATCCCAAAGACTAGAGCTTACGATGTGCCTTTAAATTTAAATAACAAACTTTTCATCTTCTATTTATACACCACAGTGGGAGCTGTTGTGTATGCTACCTAGCAAACACTCAGTAATTGTGCACATCATCTTGACCTTTCAGGGGAATTTTTTTAAATGGAAAAAAAATCCCATATGAAAATCAAAGAAGCATACTGCAAAAATCCTGGCTAGCTTTAGTATACTGGTCTGTTTGTCTTTTCATTGATTTTACAACTCTCAGATTTTAAATGGTTTTAATGGTTAGGGAAAAATATATCTAGTATCATTTCCATTGTTCAAAAGGTCTCATAAAATCATGTTGGCTTCCCTGCTGAAATCAAGCCAGTCTTCACAAAGCCACAGAATCACTGCAAATGCTTTAGAAAATTTACATTAAAGTTTTACCCTCTTGCAAGATAAAGATGTGGATAAACTATACTGGGAACCTCAGGGAGTGTATTAGTCCTTTTTCATACTGCTGTGAAGAAATACCCAAGACTGGTTAATATATAAAGAAAAAGAGGTTTAATGGACTCACAGTTCCACACGGCTAAGGAGGCCTCACAATCATAGTGGAAGGCAAAGAAGGAACAAAGGCATGTCTTACATGGTGGCAGGCAAGAAAGCATGTGCAGGGGAACTGCCCTTTATAAAACCATCAGATCTCGTGTGACTTATTCACTATCATGAGAACAGCACGGGAAAAACCCACCCCCACTATTCAATTACCTCCCAATGGGTCCCTCCCACAGCACGTGGGGATTATGGGAGCTACAATTCAAGATGAGATTTGGGTGGGGACACAACCAAACCATATCAGGGAGTAAAACTGTTTTTCTAGGTTCTCTAGAAACCATTTAATTCCATTCTATGAGAAAAGGTGATCCAAATCAAGCTTGTGTCATTTAAGAGTTTATTTTAGAAACTTCTATAGAATGGTTTCACAGCTCCTGCATTTAAAATGACTGAAAAATGAAATTTTAAGATGAAGCAAATATGTTGAAAGGATAATAGTTTAAACTATATAGTGACAATTGGAATATATTCAAATATTCAAGAAAGAAACCCAAATCACAGGCTATGAAAGTAATTTGATTTGACATCAACTATGTAACCAAATATATTTTCCCATAAGACTACATTTGGCTTATATGATTTTGAATTCTCAACACTAAAAATTGTAAGGATTTATATTCAAGTGATAGATCACTCTAAGAACTTTTTATTCAAAATAAGGCTGGAAATGAACTAAAATATGGAAGACATTGTCTCACATCTTTGTAACTGTCTGTTCAAATTTCATGTGACTAGAAGACAAAAGGTAATGGCAAGGAAGCAGGAGACTAACAGCCCAGGAACCTCAGCCCAGGAATATGTGGAAGATGCTAGAAAGACAGTTTAACATCAGCAAACCGCCTCTAAGAGCTGTGGCTCCATGTTCTCATTCCAAATTCCTAGGAGAGAGGTTCCGGCCCAGTATACATGTGGTCTCTGTCTCAAGATCCATCAGCCTTGCTGGGTGCAGTGGGTCACACCTGTAATTGCAGCACTCTGGGAGGCCGAGACAGGCAGATCACTTGAGGTCAGGAGTTTGAGACCAGCCTGGCCAACATGGTGAAACCCCATCTCTACTAAAAAATACAAAAATTAGCCGGGTGTGGTGGCACATGCCTGTAATCCCAGCTATTCAGGAGGCTGAGGCAGGAGAATTGCCTGAACCCAGGAGGCAGAGGCTGCAGTCAGCCAAAATTGCACCACTGCACTCTAGCCTGGGCAACAGCGTGAGACCCTGTCTCAAAAAAAAAAAAAATCCATCAGTCCTAGCTGTTCTGTAGGTTGTAAGACAATCTTAAGGCATCGTCCAGCACATATTTTGGTTGATTGCAACTTTAAACCAGCTTATGGGGTTCCCAAATCAAGGATGGCACCTGAAGTAGACAGCCCTGATTTAGATATTTGAGGCCTGGCATATTTATATCTATCACCCACAAGCCTTGTAATCATGCCTCAGAGATAATTCTACACATCTTCTCTGTTTATCTCCTATTCCCACCACCAGACATTCTGAAAAGTATCTGTGGATGAGCCCCACAAAACTAAAGTCTAGAGTCAGCAGACCCTCAGCCCCTAGGGGACACAGGCCATGAAGTTCTTGTGTGACCCTCTGTCCTCTCTTGAGTCAAGCCAGTTGACCCAGTGTGGGTCATCAGATAACCACCCACACTGATACATGAGTATTTTTACCTGTAAGTTATCAACAAAATATGTAGACTGTGTGAAGTTGCATAAAAATAGTAGAATAAAATATGACCAAATGAAATGAATAAAACATTACTTGAAAGAAATGATCAAAGCAGTTGATATCACCAATGTCACACTGCATTTCTGAATTCTATCATAAATCTGCTCTCTCTGCTGCTGCGAGTTGTATTTAAGGCTTTCGTCTGTGACCATTTGCCCAAATATGTTCTGAAGGACATATTTTTGAAGTTTTCATTTGAAGAGAAAGTATTATTACCACCAACATCATCCCAAGAGGACATGCAGTTAATTTTACAGAGAGTTTTGTTGAAGAATGAGTTTGCTGGATTAAAAAGCAAGCTTATGATCAGCAAATAAAATCCAGGTACTATTGCTTCCTTTTTTCTGTTTTTGCCTTGTCTTAAAAATACCTGCACCTGATTATTTTTAACAACTTATTAGCATCATTAAGATCTGTAAGCTTCCCCTTTCCCAGAGCTGCAGTTTTGGAGAAGCCACACATCTCCCATCATTTGTTGGCCCATGGGGAGTCCAAGCTTTGGGGAGGCCAACCATTGCCCCACATTGCCCCGCATGGATTCTTTGCTACCCTGAAGATAAACAGAGTGAAGGTGAGGAGGATGTGAGGAACAGGAGGCAAAAGAGGGCCCTGCAGGCCCCTGGTCGTTAGCCTGGTCCAAACTAGAAGTTAAGAGAAGTTCGCCTCCCCTCTCTCTCACCCACCCCTCACCTTAGACTCTTCCGCAACATCCACAGACATACCCTAGGAACCTCATTCTCTCATTCCAGCCTAGTTTCTCCCTTTAATCAAAGAAATCAAAGTTCAAATTCATATGCATTTAGATGTAAATGAATTCATATATCACTCCTGCTCATGAAATCTACAGGGAACATTCATATTAGATCCACAAGAATGAACCTGAGTAGTGTAATTTGGACCATATAAAATCTGAGCAGGCGGGAAACTTGGGGTACAGGGCTACGTCCAGCCCCTCTTCAGAAGCCACACTCCAGTGTGATGCAAATCCCGCTGGCTTCTACTTCTGATCACAGAGAAGGTGCAGCGTTCCTTGGTTCCATCTTCACTTCAACACCTCCTCCTTTATAAAAAATTAGCTGGAGGGCGAGGCATGGTGGCTCATCCCTGTAATGCCAGCAGTTTAGAAGGCCAGTAGTTTGGGGCTAGCCTGGACAACAAAGGAGATCCTGTCTCCACAAGAAAATTGAAAAATTAGCTGGGTGAGTGGCACATGCCCCTCAGTCCCGGCTACTCAGGAGGCTGAGGCATGAGGATTGCTGAGCCCAGGAGTTAGAGACTGCAGTGAGCTATGATCATGCCACTACACTCCAGCCTCAGTGACAGAGTGAGACCCTATCTCTAAAAAGAAAAGAAAATCTCCTCCTTTTCTAAGCAGTTTTGGCCAAAAGCCAGGTTATAATTCTGCTTGGTTTATCCGTTGGAAATGGGCTGGGTTTTTAGATACATTAAATCACAAGGGGAGGGGGAAATGAATGCCTTTGGGTTTTAGGAAATCAGGAACCAGAGAGCTCATGACATTTTCTTTTCTTTTCTTTTCTTTTCTTTCTTTTTTTTTTTTTCCTGAGATGGAGTTTCGCTCTTGTAGCTCAGGCTGGAGTACAATGGCGCGATCTCAGCTTACTGCAACCTCTGCCTCCCGGTTCAAGCGATTCTCCTGCCTCAGTCTCCCGAGTAGCTGGAACTACAGGCATGTGCCACCATGCCTGGCTAATTTTGTATTTTTAGTAGAGACGGGGTTTCTCCATGTTGGTCAGGCTGGTCTCAAACTCCCGACCTCAGGTGATCCGCCCGCCTCAGCCTCCCAAAGTGTTGAGATTACAGGTGTGAGGCACCATGTCCGGCCATGACATTTTCAAATTCCTTCCCCCTGAGTCAAGATTCAGAGCTCATTGCTCGCTTCTTGGAATACAGCCCTCCACCTCACTCCCAGATGCAATAAGCATTCTCAGGGGCCCAAGAGCAAATGGGCTCTTCTTTGCGAATGCTTTTTAAAGGCAGGGAGTAGAACAATGGTGAATGGTGACATCTGGTGGAAATCCAAGCATTGCAGCACTTCGAACCAGCATGACTTGAGGCTCAGTTGTAACTAACTGAAGTCTGAGTACTTGAAGATGTCCTTTTTTACCAAGTGAAAAGCTCAGTGATATCACCGTTTTGGCTGGCACAGGTACAAACTGCCACCACGCAGGATGATGACATAAAGGGAAATGTCTTTGAAATGCCAAGAATTCGTTTTTGAATTCAGGTCTAAGTTGGATTTCATTCTCTGAGTCTTCATTTTATCTTTTTTTTTTTTTTTTTTTTTTTTTTTGAGGCAGAGTCTCACTTTATCACCCAAGCTGGAGTACGGTGGCACCATCTCGGCTCACTGCAACCTCTGCTTCCCGGGTTCAAGCGATTCTCCTGCCTCAGCCTCCCAAGTACCTGGGACTACAGGCGCCTGCCACCACACCCGGCTATATTTTTTTTTTGTATTTTTAGTAGAGACGGGGTTTCACCATGTTAGCCAGGATGGTCTCAATCTCCTGACCTCATGATCTGCCGTCCTCGGCCTCCCAAAGTGCTGGGATTACAGGCATGATGTTTTATCTTGTATAAAATCAAGACAATAATAATTCTCACATACAATTTGAATGGGTTGCTTTGAAAAAAATCAAATGAGACAAGACATGTAACAATGCTGGTAAACTATAAAGACATAGGCTTTTAAGAAAAACTCAGATACGGCTGAGCATGGTGACTCACTCCTGTAATCCCAGCAACACTTTAGGAGACCAAGGCAGGTGGATCACTTGAGGTCGGTCAGGAGTTGAAGACCAGCCTGGATAACATGGTGAAACCCCATCTCTACAAAAATCCAAAAAAAATTAGATGGGCATGATGGCAGGTGCCTGTAATCCCAGCTACTCAGGAGGCTGAGGCAGGAGAATCGCTTGAACCCAGGAGTCTGAGGTTGCAACGAGCTGAGATTGCACCATTGCACTCCAGCCTGGCAACAGAGCAAGACTTCATTTCAAAAAAAAAACTAAGATACTTTGAGGTATTTTTATTTAAAGCCTGCATCAGTGGGTCCAGCTTTCCATTAGCCCTGTGCTGCCTCCTGGGAACCCCTTGGAACCCTATGGCCTGGGTTTGTAGCCAGTTTCTCCCACAACAGTTGTTAATCTAGTTATCTCCATCTGCAGATGGACCTTGCACCTACTGGGCACAAAGTAAGAGCCCAGTTAATATTGACTGGTCGGTTGATCAGTAGATATAGAAATGCATTATTTCCCTAATTTTTTTCCACTGTGTGGATGAAACAAGATTTCATCTGATTAAGGTCAGGGAGCATATGGTATTTCTTGATGCCTTCAAACTGAAATTGTTAAAATCTTTCTTCAGACAAATGTTTCATATGCCCCAAAAGAAATTAATGACAGTTAAGAATCCTGGAGGCCGGGCGCGGTGGCTCAAGCCTGTAATCCCAGCACTTTGGGAGGCCGAGACGGGCGGATCACGAGGTCAAGAGATCGAGACCATCCTGGCTAACACGGTGAAACCCCGTCTCTACTAAAAAATACAAAAAACTAGCCGGGCGCGGTGGCGGGCGTCTGTAGTCCCAGCTACTCGGGAGGCTGAGGCAGGAGAATGGCGTGAACCCGGGAGGCGGAGCTTGCAGTGAGCTGAGATCCGGCCACTGCACTCCAGCCTGGGCGGCAGAGCGAGACTCCGTCTCAAAAAAAAAAAAAAAAAAAAAAAGAATCCTGAATGGCCCCCAAAATGTTTCATTTCAAGGCAGTGCCAAACTCCAACTTCCCCAAGAAAAACATCCCTTTTAAAATGCCAAGCAAAACAGTCTAATTCAGTCGCGTCCAACTCAAAGAAATCAATGCCCGCTAACAAGTTCTCCCAGCAGCCGGGCCAGAGGAGGGAGAAAGCCTTAGAACGACAGGGCTCCACATGGCCTGAACGAGGCTCGCACAAAGCCCGGTTTATTAGGAACCACTGGAAAAGCTATAAAGCCCAGGCAGCCTTCCTGAGCCTGTCACAAATTGTCCACTTTGGAGAGAACAATGTCTTCCCTGTTCTTGCCATCTTGTTTGTTGATTTTCAGGCTCCATCAGTGTGAAATTGAGAGATCCGGCCCAGGTCCATGGGGACAAATGGGGTGGCCCTCTTGTGTCAGGCCTTCTCTGAACATCCATTTTAACAAACCTCATACCTTCAGGGTCTACTCATGCAATTGCTACAGTCTCTACCCCAGTTTCTCGCCTCTGTATCGATGAAGAGATGAGATGCATTGTTTGCAAATGTAAAACCACATCTATCAAAAAATATGTTTATTATAAAGGTGTTAGACATAACAGCATAATAAAATCTTATGTGCCCATTACCCAGCTTCAACAATTATCAACTCCAGATCATGTCATTTCGAAGTTCATTCATTTAGCAGATATTCATTCAGTACATGTTATATCTCAGTACTGCTTAGGTTTTTTTGTGAGGGTTTTTTGTTTTGTTTGTTTGTTTTTAAGACAGAGTTTGCCCTGTCACCCAGGCTGACATAGTGGCGTGATGTCGGCTCACCGTGACCTCTGCCTCCTGGGCTCGAGCTATTTTCTTGCCTCAGCCTCCCGAGTAGCTGAGATTACAGGTGTGTACCACCATGCCCAGCTAATTTTATCCATTTTTAGTGGAGACGGGCTTCACTATTTTGGCCAGGCTGGTCTTGAACTCCTGGCCTCAAGTGATCTACCCGCCTCAACATTCCAAAATACTGGATTACAGACATGAGCCATTGTACCTGGTTGACTGCACAGGGTTTTGAGACAGAGGTCTCAATATTGCAAAGTCTTGAGGCTCACAGAATTCAGAGCTTGATGGGAAAACAGACTATCACAATACAGAGCACACAGGCAACCCCAACGTGAGAGAGCTTCCTGAGGGAAATGGCATCTAAGCTAAGACTTGAAGGATAAATAGGAGAGGAGATTGCCCTGGGAGAGAAGAGGAGGAAACTGGAGAGGGGAGTGATTCAGGCAGAAGAAGCAGTTGACACAAAGTCCCAGGAATGAGAATGAACAAGGACATTTTAGGAAAGGAAGGAACATGAATGTGAATGGTGCTTTGAGTACCAAGGAATAGGTGACAGAAAGATGGGTAGACAGAGTACACATCAACAAATCGCAGAACGTCTTCTATGCCATGTAAAGTCACTTGAACTTCATCCTGCAGAGAAATGAGGAGCCCCTGTGAGGCTAAAAGGAAGGAAAGAACAGGACACACTTACTTTTTTTTTTTTTGAGTCTTCCTCTGTCACCCAGGCTAGAGTGCAGTGGCGCAATCTCAGCTCACTGCAACCTCTGCCTCTCAGGTTCAAGCGGTTCTCCTGCCTCAGCCTCCCGAGTAGCTAGGATTACAGGCACCCGCCATCACATGCCTGGCTAATTTTTGTATTTTTAGTAGAGGCGGGGGTTTCACCATGTTGGCCAGACTGGTCTTGAACTTCTGACCTTAGGTGATCTGCCTGCCTTGGCCTCCCAAAGTTCTGGGATTACAGGCTTGAGCCACCGAGCCCAGCCTCACATTTATGTTTTAGAAAGATCCCTCATCTGTAAGGTGGGGAATGGAGTGGGGTGGACACAGGTGCCGTGTAGGTGCAAAGGCTGGAGCTGTTTAGGAGGCCACTGCAATTTAATTAAGAGAGCTGGGAAATAACCGAGGAGATGTTGAGAAGTACGTGCTTGGGAAGGCAGGTTGGCTCTGGAGCTCTCGCTGGGGATTATGCTCTGCTTCCTCTGTAAGGTGGAAGGTCTGGGGTTTGGGTGTGTGAGTGTCCTAAGAGAGGGCATTGGAGACTGATTATGTATCAGAGAATGGGCCGCATGCTGAACCCAGACGTAGGCTCGGCAAGAAGCCCCAGAGACCACCTTCACTAAGCGCCATGGCACAAACAAGGAAACTGAGGCCCAGGTGAGTACAGAGATGGATCCAAAGTCACAAGGGAAACTTGTGGTCAGGTCTTCCTCTCCTGACCCTTCCTCCACTGCTCTGTGCTTTAGCCAGCTGTCTCCCTTTATTTCACCAGTACCTCAGGAGAGTAGCAGAGCCTGGAAAAATGTGACAATTCAAATGGTGGCAGTGTGAAATTTATCTCTTATGCCACTCAAAGAAGAGAAGTTGTTTTCTTTAAAAAAAAAAATTATTCTGAGCAACAGCATCCCCTACATTTCACATGCTACATTTTTCATGCCTGCATTTGCTTCCACCAGCTCTTGGGATTTGGATGAGAAGGTTTTTCATTTCTCATGGTTACTAACATCCATCTTCAAAAAACCTTAGGATGAAATACTACAGTATGAACCTTGTTGACTTGTTTTACAGACTAACAATATTCTGGACTCCACAGACTTAATTTACCAAAAGTGTCTGGCATTACCTGAGGCAGATCCTGCTAATGTCTTCACTTTGGTGTGTATTCTTTACTATATAAAATGTCAGAGGGTCTGTCATTTCTAATGCCCTGTTGGCATCTAAAATACTGTTTCCAAATTTTCGGTAAATCCAACCATTATGGAAGTAGCATTCTTCTTTCTTTTTTTCTTTTCCCCAAGACAGGGTCTCAGATCACCAGTGCAGTGGTGTGATCCCAGCTCACTGCAGCCTAAACTTCCTGGGCTCAGGTGACCCTCCTATCTCAGTCTCCTGGATAAGCTGGGACTACAGGCACACACCACCACATCTGTCTAATTTTTTTGTATTTTTTGTAGAGCTGGGGTTTTGCCATGTTGCCCAGGCTGGTCTCGAACTCCTGTGCTCAAATAATCTGTCCACCTCAGCCTCCCAAAGTGCTGGGATTACAGACATGAGCCACCGTGCCTTGCCAAAGCTGTGTCATTCTTTTTACTATTTTTGTATTATTCAGGGAACTAATCAATTTACTAAGTGAAGAATTAGCAGCCATGTGACTAACTGAGCTAGTACCTACAGAATTCAAGTCAGTAATTCAACCTCCTGTGTAGGCTTGGAAATATGGAATTAGTAATTAGTCATTGAATTCCTATTATTTGCTGAGTGTGAGAGGATGACAAATTTAAATTTTGGTCTAAGACGATGAATGTGGTCAAAAGTACTTAATTACTCCTAGAAACTATCATAAATAGGCATTGGGAGAATATGAACCAACGATATCACTCTCATAGATTACAGTCATCAGCATCAGTTAACAATGACTGTCTCTTGGATATGGTAAGGTCAAGGAGCGTGACAGCCAGGAGGCGGGACTGGGGAGCCAGTTCTACTCCTTACTCGCGCTAACAGAAATCATCCTCACTGGTCTGCAGTTTACTCATCGAATAGCTGGGAGCAGGAGGGAGTAGTTATTGAAATAACGTTTATAGGAACATTTTATAAATGTTTATACCTCAGGGTAAGAAAAAGTCAACATTTTAATAATAAAGATAAGTATACAGAACATGTGTTTTTATAGGGTTCTACTATTCTCTAGGAATAATTTCTTTGGTAAAAATATACATATGTATGTCTATATTAGATATAGATATACCTACTGAATTTTTAAAATTGTAAACCTCCATGATAAGAAAATATTGTAGTTTGAACAGATGCATTTTTTTTTTTTTTTTTTTTTGAGATGGAGCTTCCCTCTGTTACCCAGGTTGAAGTGTAGTGGGGCAATCTCAACTCACCGCAACCCCCGCCTCCCAGGTTCGAGCGATTCTCCTGCCTCAGTCTCCCAAGTAGCTGGGATTACAGGTACACACCACCACGCCTGGCTAATTTCTGTATTTTTAGTATTTTTAGTAGAGACGGGGTTTCACCATGTTGGCCAGACTGGTCTTGAACTCCTGACCTCAGGTGATCTGCCTGCCTCAGCCTCCCAAAGTGCGGAGATTACAGGCATGAGCCACCATGCCTGGCAGCAAATGTAATTTTTATGGAGCTGAGGATCCTGGAAAAACATTCTAAAGCTTCAAAAATGAGTTTTAAATGTTTCTTTTCAATTTTCTGATATCAAATGTAATAACTCCTGTCCTGCTCTTTGGGGATATAGAATGCTACAGGAAAAGAAACAGGAGCTTTAGTTTATTTCATATTTGTTTTTCTTTTTAGTTAGTTAGCAAATATGAAAAGTGGGGAGAAAGCAGAGTTAGATCTTGGAATCTTAGGACTTTGGCACATGGACTCTTTGTATTCCTGTCATTTAAAACGTTGTTTAGTTAATTCACATTTATTTATTAGAACATTCAAAATTAAAACAGGGGCTGGGTGCGGTAGCTTCTGTCTGTAATCACAGCACTTTGGTAGGCTGAGGTGAGCAGATCACTTGAGGTCAGGAGTTCGAGACCAGCCTGGCCAACATGGTAAAACCCCGTCTCTACGAAAAATACAAAAATTAGCCAGGCATGCTGGCAGTTGCCTGTAGTCCCAACTACTCAGGAGGCTGAGGCAGGAGAATCGCTTGAACCTGGAAGTTGGAGGTTGCAGTGAGCCAAGATTGCGCCACTGCACTCCAGCCTAGGTGACAGCGCGAGAGAGACTCAGTCTCAACACAAACAAACAAACAAAAAACCAAAACAACACAAAATTAAAATAGCACAGCCTTACAGTTGTCAGGACCAGTAGGCTACACACACCAAGATAACATGGAAAGGCTTATTGATCACATATTGAGGCTCTCTGAGCAGAACAGGGCAGGACTCCAAGCAGGCCCAAAACTGGCAGAGAAAGGAGCATGGTTTGGGGTTCACGGTGGGACTGAGTGGAGGGTTCTCCTTTGCAAGGACCAGGACTTGCGTGGTTTGAACTTCCTGCAGGTGCTGCCCAAGGAGGGAGCACCGGCACTTTTGTGTCAGCTTGCCCAGATATCGGGCGGACGGAGGAGTAGGAGTGATGGTGACTAGAAGCTGCCAATGGCCAGACATTTAAAAAATTGATTCTGTATCACAG
This sequence comes from Theropithecus gelada, assembly GCF_003255815.1. Classification (NCBI taxonomy): domain Eukaryota; kingdom Metazoa; phylum Chordata; class Mammalia; order Primates; family Cercopithecidae; genus Theropithecus; species Theropithecus gelada. The sequence continues at coordinate 56,099,032 of NC_037676.1, forward strand.
ACTCTTTATTACAACAATGTGAAGAATAAAATATGTAGTCAGTCTCCATCCCGCCCTTTCCAACCACCATTCTCTCACCCAAGGCAACAACTCTTCACTTTTTTCAGCTCCTATGCTCTATACATCCTTACAGAGATAGTCTATGTATACACAGATGTATGTGTGTACACACACACACACCCCTCATTCCCTTTACAAGGAACAAAGAGTTAGACACCAGCTAGACTGGGGTTTGTTTATATTCCTTCAAACCTGCTCTGCTATTTTCTAGATAGGATTCGTTGGGCAAGATTTTTCACCTTTATGAGTTTCTGAAGTTTTTACAGTCTTCTGTAAAATGCATATGAGACTAATGCCTGCATGCATTGTTATTGTATGGAATAAATGATGCGTCTTTGGAACAGTATTAGGAACGTTATAGATGGTGTCCTTTTTATCTTGTTTTTCTTCAACTTCTTGAGCTGCACTTCATCAGCCTCATTTGAAATTTCCCCTTCCTTTGTTGACTCTGAAATACCAGGAATTTTCTAGGCTTTCCTCCTTGGCCTTTTTCTCATTTCACTTGACTCATTCTCCCTGGCTAAGCTTGACTGTGTCAGTGGCCTTGAGACAGCCTATGGACTGATGATTCCACTCAGCTGTGTCTCCTGAGGTCCACACAGAAGCTACAAATATCTGCTGAGCGTCGCGATATAAATGTCTAGCAGCACTTCAAAATTAGCAATATGGCCCAGGCGCGGTGGCTCATGCCTGTAATCCCAGCAAGCACTTCAGGAGGCCGAGTGGGTGGTTCACGAGCTCAGGAGTTCAAGACCAGCCTGGCCAAGATGGAGAAAATGTGTCTCTACTAAAACTACAAAAATTAGCCAGGCGTGGTGGCAGGAGCCTGTAATCCCAGCTACTCAGGAGGCTGAGACAGGAGAATTGCCTGAAACTGGGCGGCAGAGGTTGCAGTGAGCCGAGATCGCGCCACTGCACTCCAGCCTGGGTGACAGAGTGAGACTCCATCTCCTAAAAAAAAAAAAAAAAAAAAAAAAATTAGCAATATGTCTTCCCCTTTCCCCAGACTCTTTTTTTCCTGAGTTTTCTATCTCAGCAAATGGTTCCCTTTCGACCCAGAAACTTGGAGGTATAATTCTTGACCTTGCTCTTGTTCTCATTTCGAACCTCCAGTCAATCCTCAAATTTTGACCACATTACTCTGAATTATCTCTTGATCTGTTCACTTAGTTCCAACCCATTTAAAACTTTCCTGGATCAAGTCACAAGCATTTCTCAAAACATTACTGCAGGCCAAGCGCAGTGGGTCACACCTGTAATCCCAGCACTTTGGGAGGCCGAGGTGGGTGGATCACCTGAGATCAGGAGTTTGAGACCAGCCTGGCCAACACTGTGAAACCCTGTCTCTACTAAAAACACAAAAATTAGCTGGGCGTGGTGGCGGGCGCCTGTAATCCCAGCTACTTAGGAAGCTGAGGCAGGAGAATCGCTTGACCCTGAGAGGCGGAGGTTGCAATGAGTTGAGATCGTGCCACTGCACTCCAGCTTGGGTGACAGAGTGACAGTCCATCTCAAAAAAAATAAATAAATAAAATAAATATATATATATATTATTGCAACAGCTTGTCCCTGGTCTGCTTTCCAGTGATGCCTGCTTCTAAGTAACACTAGAGAACAGAGAGATCTTTCACAAACACACACATGATTGTGTTGACTTCCTGACAAAATGTTGTCAGGGGATACTCTTCTCCACCTAGATAGGGTTCAGACTCTTTAAATTGATTCAGTCTTCTCTCTCGGATTCTGTCCCTCTGTTTCCTGGTCTCTAGGGATCCTATCCAATTCCAGTAGGTTTAAATACCTTTGTATGCTAATACTTCCAAATTCACATCTCCTAGACTCCCACTCAGACCTCCCTACCTTAAGCCCAAGCCTCTTTTACATCAACCTGCCTGACATCTCCATTTGAATGACTCATAGCCATCTCAAAAATCTGTCTTTAGCAGGATTCTTGATTTTCCTCCCTAGTCCCCTCCGTTCAGTAAACCATTCAACTGCTCAAGTAAGAAAACACACTAGGAATTATCTTTGATTCTTTTTTTTTTTCTCAGCCTGCACTTACAATCCATCTGAAGTCCTGTTAATTCGATCTTTAAAACTTCTGCCAAACCTGTCCATTTATTTATGTTTTTATTTACATGACCTGTCCAAGTCATCATCATCTTTCTTATTCCTACCCTTGCCCCCTCCCCAATTCACTCCAATACAAAGCAGCCAAAGGAGTCTTTAAAGATATAAACTAGATATCTCTCTTGCTGAAAAACCTCTCAGTGATTTCCCATTGCTTTTAAAATAAAATCCAAAGTCCTTACCATGATTTGGTTGCCCTATTCAGACTATACGGACCCTTACTACCCTCCCATTCACCACACCATGATAGCAGGTCATGTTCTTTCTCATTCACGGAATCCCAAGCATCTAGGACAGTGCCTCCTACACAGGAGACACACAATGTTTGTTGAAAGAATGAGTAAGTGAGTGGCTTACAAGACCCTTCCTGGTCTGGTTTTTGTTTCTGCTGTTCTCTTTCTACTCCCCCATGTCACAATCTATGTTCCATCAAACGCTAGGAGCAGAATGAGACTAGGCAATATCTCTCTTACAAGCACTTTGAGTGGTGGCAGCAGAAATCAAGTGAGAGAACCCCAAGAGATAGCTGCAAACTCAATGACAGAATAAAGAGTAATTAACTGAGCCGCCCTTCCTCCCTGGATGGACTTCTTGGGCTCCTCTCAGCTCACATCTTGAGGGTTTTTTTAATTTAGTAAAATATAAATAACATAAAATTCACCATTTTAGGCATACAATTCAATGGCACTATCTATTTCCAGAACTCTTTTATCTTCCTGATGTAGTTCAGATGTTGTCTCCTCTAAATTTCACGTGGAATTGTAATCCCCAGTGTTGGAGGCATGATCTGGTGGGAGGCAATTGAGTCATGAGGGCAAATCCCTCATGGCTGGATGCTGTCCTCATGATAGTGAGTGAGTTATCAGGCGATCTGGTTGTTTAAAAATATGTGGTACCTCCCTCCTCTACTCTATTTCTTGCTCCCCCTCTTGCCATGTGACAGGCCTGCTCCCACTTCGCCATCCACCATGAGAAAAACCTCCCTTAGGCCTCCCCAAAAGCTGGACAGATGCCAGTGCCATGCTTCCTGTACTGCCTGCAGAACCATGAACCAATTAAATTGTTTTTCTTGATAAATGACCCAGTCTCAGGTATTTCTTTTTTTTTTTTTTTTTTTTTTTTTTGAGACGGAGTCTCGCTGTGTCACCCAGGCTGGAGTGCAGTGGCGCGATCTCGGCTCACTGCAAGCTCCGCCTCCCGGGTTTACGCCATTCTCCTGCCTCAGCCTCCGAGTAGCTGGGACTACAGGCGCCCGCCACCACGCCCGGCTAGTTTTTTTTTTTGTATTTTTAGTAGAGACGGGGTTTCACCATGTTAGCCAGGATGGTCTCGATCTCCTGACCTCGTGATCCACCCGCCTCGGCCTCCCTAA